>NC_092042.1:22580433-22880433 GCF_003086295.3 Arachis hypogaea
CTCAGTATCCTAGAGATATGGGTTTGACCCGTCGTACTAGTATTGAAGCGATGGGAAAATTTGCCCAGGTGACTATTTAGGAAAAGTATCCTTTTTATAATGAGTCGTATTGGTAATATGCTTAGGTGACTTGTTCTTTTTATTTTCAGATTCTTGCTTCCCACTTGGTGTGTGTTGGTCGTGCTACTAAATTGCTAGCTTCAGGAAAACAAGTTGCTGTGGATAAAGTTTCTAGTTTAGAACGATCTTTGAAAGAGAGGGATGACGTTATTGCTAATGTGACTGGGAAAATGAAGAGCGGGGAGGAAGAGATTCTGAAACTTTAGGACCAAATTTGCCTCCTTCAGGCCGAGATAAAGGAAATTTTCAGGACGAAAGGAGAAATGACATCTCGAATCCATGAACTGGAGGAAGAAGGGATTGAAATATTTGCTGCAGGGTTTAACTGTGCTGTCAGTCAGGTGCAGTTGTTTTCCCCTAATTTTGACGTGGGGAAACTTGATGTGACGAAGATTATGATCAATGGAGAGCTTGTGGAAGTTGAAGCTGGCGAGGAACACGCTGAAAACGTTCCCCCTCCCTCTTGAAAAATATTTGGTTGTTTGTATTTTGTAGTTGTTTTGGAATTGTTTGTTGCTGTCCGATTTGTTCGGAGTATGTTGAACTTGTTTTACCCAACCTTTTGATGTCAGTTTTAACTTATGAATTACTTATGGATGAATGTTTTGGTTCCAACTTCTATTCTGTCGGTTAGATAGTGATAATTGATGAATATATGTGTGGATAATTTGATAGGGACTTAGAATTTAGAGTTATTTGTGTTCGAAAAAGAGACTTTCGTTTGGAAAGCCAGGTATTGTCAATGTTTGCAGTTTGGAATACACGACTTCTTTTTTGTTTGGCTTTTATTGAATACCGATTTTTAAATTGGTGTTTTGGAGCTCTCTGTCCGACATGTAAAGTTAATTCTTTAGGATTTGTATCATTTCAGATAGTTGTAGCATATATTTGAATGCAATTTCCAACTTTGTCTTGTTGGTTTGACGCTATTGATTTGATGAGTATAAAGTATTGATAATTGGGTAGATAGTAATAAATTTATTTATATGCGAGAACGATCCTTCTGGAAAGCTGTGAAATGGTCAACCTCGTTAAAACCTGTCCGAGTAAAACTCTCCTTAGGGATCGGATAAAATCTCGTGATCAGGAAAAAGAGTACCTGGCCACTTCACATTTACAATAGATATTCAATTGTAATAGATTTTTAAAGACAAAATGTTCCAAGTGTTGGGGAGAGTCGTTCCCTCCAACGTATCAAGAGAATACGCCCTTCTTCCAATAACCCTAGAAACTTAGAAGGGGCCTTCCCAGTTAGCAGCCAATTTCCCATGTCCTGGCGGTTTTCGAACTTCCTCGATTTGTCTCAGTACCAAATCTCCTTCTTTAAGGGTTCTCGGCTGAACCTTTTTGTTGTACTGCTTTCGCATTGCTGCCTGCATGGCCTTTTGCCTTGGCTCGGTTAGGCTTCGTTCCTCACTTATCAGATCAAGTTCGGCCGACATGGCTTCCGAGTTGTTATGCTTGTCAAAGTGTTCGGTTCGAGTAGACCCTTGACTGATCTCGATGGGTATCATGCAATCTGCACCATAGACTAGTCGGAATGGGCTTTCATTTGTTGAGGATTGCGGTGTTGTGTTATAACTCCAACAGCACCTCTAGTATAAGCTCTGCCCAACGTCCTTTAGCATTTGTCAATTTCTTTTTCAAGGCCTGCAAAATAACTTTGTTAGTTGCCTCCGTGAGCTCGTTGGTTTGTGGGTGTTCGATGGAGGAAAAATGATGTTTTATGTGTTGGTCAGTTAAGTATGAAGTTATGTTTTTATCTGTGAATTACCTGTCACTATTGGATATAATTTCTCTAGGTAAACCAAACCTACATATGATTGATTTCCAAATAAAATTTTGTACATTTTGCGCTGTTATTTTTGCAAGAGGTTGTGCTTCTATCCATTTTGTGAAGTAGTCTATGGCTATCAAAATAAATTTTACCTGGCTTGCCAAGATCGAAAATGGTCTGAGTATATCCATCCCCTATTTGTGGAACGGCCAGATGACGTTCGAAGTGTGTAGGAGTTCGGCAGGATTATGGATGAGCGGCGTACACTTTTGACATGCATTACACTTTTGTTCTTTACTTCTGCAGTCATCTCTTAACGTCGGCCAGTAGTACCTTGCTCGGAGTATTTTTGCAGCCAGACTCCTACTTTCGGTGTGGTGTCCACAAACTCTATCGTGTACCTCCTCGAGGGCATTCTTTGCTTCTGCTCGGCTGAGGCATTTTTGTAGTGGCCTGGAGACACCTCGCCTGTATAGGTCTGCCCCCATCATGGTATAAAGGTTGGCTTTGTACCCGAATGACCTCGGGTTTTCATTTTCTGGTATTTTCCCATTCTTAGGTAGCGAATGAATGGGCTTCGCCAGTCTTCTTCCTGTGATACACTTAAAACAGATTTGACATGTATACTTGGTTCCGTTAGTGTAAGATGATTCAATTTGTCCAATTGATAGGTTACTCTATATGTGGCTAGCCTAGATAAAATATCGGCCCTACAATTTTGCTCTCTAGGTATATGTAATATTTCAAAAATTTGAAAAAATTGTATCATCGTTTTGACCGAGCTTAAGTATTTTTCCAGAAGTGAATCTCGTTCCTGAAAGTGTCCATTTACCTGTTACACTACGAGGAGGGAATCACAGTGTATCTTTAGGCTCGAGACTTCTACTTCTTTGGCCAATCTCAGGCCTGCTAAGAGAGTTTCATATTCGGCTTGGTTGTTGGCCATTTCGAAAAGGAATTTAATTGATTGCTCGGCTTGTACTCCAGCATCGTCCTTTAATAGGATTCATGTGCCACATCCGTTTTCATTGGATGCTCCATCTACGTATAACTCCCATGTTTTGGGTGTGTCGTGTTCGTTCATGAACTATGAGATGAAGTCGGCCAATACCTGGGCTTTGAGTGATCCTCGGGATTGGTATGAAATATCAAATTCAGAGAGCTCTATTGCCCATTTTGTGAGTCGGCCTGCTAGGTATGGTCGTGACAATATTTGTCGCAAGGGGTGACATGTCCGAACGATAATTGGATGCGTCTGGAAATAACGTCGCAAATGGCGAGCAGTGATGACCAGGCGAAAGCTAATTTTTCTATCATCGGGTATCTTCTCTCGGCGTTTTGCAAGACTTTGCTTATGAAGTACATTGGATGTTGCTCTTTCCCTGCTTCTGTTACAAGCACGTAACTAATAGTGTTAGTGGAAATTAAAAGAAATATGAAAAGTGGTTTACCTTGCTCCGGCTTTTTGAGTATAGGTGGTGACCCTAGAATTTGTTTGAATTCGGCAAAGGCTTTTTCACATTCTTCTGTCCAGGTGAACTTGTCATTCTTTTTCATTGTATTGAAGAAATGATACGATCTGGTAGCTGCTGCTAGTAAAAATCGGGACTGGACGACTAAGCGACTTGTAAGGCGTTGTACCCTTTTGGTTGTCCTTAGTGACTACATATTTATGACAGCCTAACACTTGTCAGGGTTGGCTTCTATGCCCCTGTTTGTAAGCATAAATTTGAGGAATTTACCTTTCTGTACTACAAATGCGCATTTGTCTGGGTTTAGCCTCATATTGTGTTTTCGGAGTTGTTGAAAAATCTCTTGAAGATCGGCTTCATGCTATTTTTCTTAGCTTGACTTGATGACCATATCGTCGACATATATTTCGATGTTTCACCCGAATTGATTTTTGAAGACTTTGTCCATCAGTCTCTGATAAGTTGTCCTTGCATTTTTTTGTCCAAAAGACATTACCTTATCGCAAAAATTACCTTGGTCTATTATAAATGTTGTCTTATCTTCGTTATCTGGGTGCATTTGTATTTGGTTATATCCATAATAGGCATCCATGATGCTTAGCACTTGATATCCTGATGTGTCGTCCACTAGCCTGTCGATGTTCGGTAGTGGTTAGGAATACTTGATGATCGGATTTTTGACGGTTTAGAATTTCTCAAATAAAATCTCGTCGAAGTATAGTTTCTAAACCAAGCAATAATCCTTTCATACAAAAAGTTGTTTGTCACTAAAACAAACCCCTAAATTTATAAACCGAAGTATTGAACCTCGGGTCGTTCTCCCTAGGAATTACAATAAAGTGTCTTGTTATTGGTTGTGAGTTGTTTTGGGGTTTTTGGATAAGAAGCATGAAAAGTAAATGGCAATGAAAATAAACTAACAACTATAAAAGGCTCTTGGCAAGGTATGAAAATTAGAAGTCCTATCCTAGTTATCCTTCTCAATTGTGATGAGAATTGTTCATTGCTACCACTTAGTTAACCCTTACTAAATAAAGGAAAGTCAAGTGGATGAATTGACTTGAGCCACAAGTCCTAGCCAACTCCCAAGGAAAGACTAGCTTTAGTGCACTCCAAACCAATTAGCAATTTCTTCAATTACCAATCAACAAAGGAATTAGATAACTCAAGTGTCACTAATTACTCTACCTAGGCCAAGAGGAACAAAATCTATACTATATCTAGAAGAGGCATTTCAACAAACACATAAAAGGCAATAAAAGTAAACAACATAAATTGCAAGAATTAAAGAGAGATCTAACTACAAAGGCAAGAGATCAACAATAGAAGAGCAAAGAAGAACAATTATTATGAATTACCTCTTATTGAATTGAAAGAAAATGGAAGGAACAATAGTAGATCTACAACAAAGTATAAGAACATCATAAAGGAAATTACAACAAAAGAATAGAAGAAGATGAATGTAGCAACAAAGAATTGAGATGTAGAAGTGGAAGAAAGCAAAGATTAAAACCTAGATCTAAGAACTAATCCTAATCCTAATCCTAATTCTAGAGAGAAGTGAGAGCTTCTCTCTCTAGAAACTAATTCTAACTACTAAACTAAACTAATGGTAACTAGATGTCTCATCCCTCTTCAATCCTTGACTTAAATAGCATCAGAAATGAGTTGGATTGGGCCCACAAGGCTCCTAAAACCGCTGGGGACGATTTCATTAAAGTGGGCCACGGACAGAATCGGCGCGCGCGCGCAAAGTGCGCGTGCGCGCCCCTGAACGCGAAGCAACATATGGCAAAATTTATATCATTTCGAAGCCCCGGATGTTAGCTTTCCAACCCAACTGAAACCGTATCATTTGGACCTCTGTAGCTCAAGTTATGGTCGTTTAAGTGCGAAGAGGTCGGCTTGACAGCTTTCCGGTTCTTTCATTTCTTCATGAGTTCTCCAACTTTTCATGCTTTCTTTCTTCATTCCCTTGATCCAATCTTTGCCTCCTAAACCTTAAATCACTTAACAAACATATCAAGGCATCTAATGAAATCAAAGTGAATTAAATTTATTCATTTTAAGACCTAAAAAGCATGTTTTCACTCTTAAGCACAATTAAAGGAGAAGTTATAAAACCATGCTATTTCATGAATAAATGTGGGTAAAAGGTGATAAAATCCCCTAAAATCAATACAAGATAAACCCTAAAAATGGGGTTTGTCAATACTTCAGGTAGGCTTTATTCAAATTTGTAAAGTCTACGCACATTCACCATTTTCCCAAGCTCTTCTTGACCATTACCACGTTTGCTAGCCATGAGAAAGAGCAAATTTCTCGGATGAAGCCTGCGTCAAGTAGTTTCTGTGTTTCTACTGCTGTATTTCTTCTCTCTGTGCCCATATTTCGTTTATTTTGTCTTATAGGTCGGGCGTTAGGGTCGACTGCCAACTTGTGACATATAAAATTCGGATCGATCCCTGGCATATCAGTAGGGGTCCATGCAAATAGGTTGGCATTGGCCTTTAGTATGTTTATCAAGTTTTGTTTCGTTCCTGTATAAAAAGCTGAATCGATGTTAGTAAATTGATTTACTTGTCCAAGTTGTACTTTTTCTATGTCGTCCGTTAGGGCGGGACGACTATTGCTGTCTCTTGGGTCCATCTCGGCTAGAGTGGTGGGTAAGAAAGAGATGTGTGTAGTGTTAGGGTTTGTGGTGGTGTGAATTAGTTTAGATATTTTTATTAATAATAGGGATAGTATTGTAATTTTATAAAATAAATAAAAGGATTGAATAATAATTAAAAATCAAAGTAAATTTAAAGTATTCAACCTTCAAAAATTTTTTTATTACCAATTTGTAAATTATTGTTAGTTAAAGGCTAATTTAATAAAAATAGAAGATAAGTAAATTACTTCTTCTTTATTTATAAAATAAGGTTAAAAATTTAAATATTTAAAATTAATGCATATAAAATATCCACTATTTTTCAATTATGAGAACTCTAAATAATAAATAAGGATTTACTCAACTTTTATATATAAATTTCTAAAATTATAACCTTAAATAAATATAATACATCATAAATAATTTATTAATAACTTTTTAAAATTCAGGATTTTACACACATTCATTAGTAGTGTGGCTGAACTTTTGGTGGAATGCACAATGCTTGTTTCTGTCGATGTAGTTCTGGTCTTGGTACGTTCCTGCTTTGCTGGGTGGCTTTATTAATTTGCTGTGTAGTATCTCCTAAATGATGTTTTCCCTTTCGGTGTTGAACTTGTTATACGAATCAAATTTTGGAGTTAGTTTAAAAGGTGTTTTATAGTCCTTGTTTTGGACCTGTAAGGTATGTCCTCCGCCTTCCGAGATGGTGGCTTTTCGCTTCTCTGAGCTTCGCGCAACTCCTCTATTTTGATTTGTCCCGTTGCCTTGTCTCGGAACTCCTCCAATGTCTTTGGTTTCGCGACAGCTATTGCTTCCTGGAACTTTCCGGGTCAGAGATTACTCTTGATGGCGTGCAACTGCACCTTTGGATTGAGGTCAGGAATCTTCATGGCTGCTATTGTGAAGCGCGTCATGTAATCCTTCAGGCTCTCGTGCTGTCCTTACTTGATCGTGCTGAGGTAGTCTGAATCTCGTACATAGATTTTGGATGCTGCAAAGTGATTTATGAACAACTTGGCGAATTCGTCGAAGCTAGATATAGAACCTGCAGGTAAGTTAGAAAACTATAGTAAGGCAGCTTCCTCTAGAAAGGTTGGAAAAGATCGACACAAGATGGGATCGGAGTCACTGTTAAGGAACATCATGGATTCAAATTTTGTAACGTGAACTTTAGGATCTCCGATCCCCTTGTATGGTGTTAGGGTCATTGGAAGCGTAAAATTTTTGGATATTTTAAAATTCATTATTTCTTCAGAGAAAGGATTAGTCTGCCGTGTTCCTGTTTTGGGGGGTGTTTCCCCCGTGTTTGCACTTGATTCCGACTGATGCTCCTCGTGTTGATCATTGTTTGCCTTCTTATTGTCGTCCTTTCTTTCGTCATTATTTTGCATTGTTGCTAATAACTCGGCCATTCGTTGATTTTCCACTAGCAGAACAGTGTTAGCGGCCAAGAGTTCAGCGCTGGTTTGATGGGCCTGAGGAGACTCTGAATGGTCTGTCATGCTTCAACCTCTGAAAAGAAGAAAAAGCACAAGGCGGATATAGGGGTGTTATAAAAATTAAAGAAAAATGAGGCGGGGCCCCACGGTGGGCGCCAAATGTTCTGGCAAGGATATTCCTTCTGAGTTATATGTTGACCTCACGTCAATCCTAGTGTGCCTAATAGCTTGAGCCGAAATGGGAATATCTTCATGAACTCGGACCCGAGCGTGGTACCTGCAAAAAGGATTTCGACGCCTAAGTCAGTAAAGAATTATTTAGGAAAAGTGAGTATATGATCGGTGAAATGTTTGTATGGCCGTCTATTGTTTTTTTTTATGATCTTTCTATCATCGTCGTCCCGCCTGATTTATAGTTTGATTGAGGTGGAATCATTCGTCGGTTAGTGCCGAGATTCTCGTGACCGACTTGAAGGCGAGATTTTGGGGGAAAGACTGGGATACGTTGAGGGGTTTTTCCGTTATTTTTAATTTTGAGTTAAGCTGACTGAGCTATAACCCGGTTGGTCCGATGTATAAGAGATAAGATACAAATTCAATTTTGGATTTTGGATTTTGAATGCTATATAGAATTTTGATATAATTTTGGATTCTAGACAGAATTGGTATAATTTTGAATTTTAAACTGCTGTAATTCTGAATTTTGCTGTAATTATTGTAATGACTGATGTATGTAATTCTACAATTAAAGGTGCATTAAAACAAAATGCTCTGAAAACCGGGCCGAACCGGCTGGTTCGACCGGTTAACTGTAAACGGACAACAATCACGGCCCGGTTTGTCCCTGAAACCGTTTCTCCAAAAACGATTTGAAAGAAACGGCGTCGTTTTTATTAAATTTGGCTTACTTTCACTCTTTGTTCTGAAGCTCCTTCGTTTTTTCTCCCTTTCTCCCTCCCTTTTTTTCATTCACAGAAACACAGCCAAAAAACCCTAGCACTGTAACCGTACACCACCGCCGCAAGGAGTGGCATACTGCCGCCGTCCGTCCGTCTATCTAGCTTCCCTCGTGCTCCAAGTCTTCAACCCCTGTTCGCTGTTCCGATCGCAGCTGCTTCCTCGAGCTCGGCGTCCGTCGTCTTTGTCTGCTCAGCGCGCTTCCGCCGCCATTTGTTTGCCGTTCACGTTCGCGTCTTGGTTCAGCCGTCGTCTTCGTTCGCGTTCTTCGCCGTTCAAGTTTGCTCGGCGTTCACCGTTCGCGTTCACTCGCTGTTCACCTTTCGGGTTCGCATTCGCGTTCGTCTGGAAGCCACGTTGCTCTGCTTCAAACTCTGCGACCAATCCGCGCGCTCCACCTAGCCGTCGAACTGCTCTCTTTTGTCGCCGCCGTGAGTTCCCTAAACCCGGCACCAGACAATACACTCACACAACACCAATACTCTGCTTCAAACTCTGCAACTTCTTATTTCTATTACAATAAGTAACTATTTGATTTGGTAGTGGTTTGGATTTTTTTCATAGACTGAATTAAAGTATACAATAGACTGAATTCATAGACTGATAATTTGCTAAATTGTTGGGCTGCTGTTGTTTTAATTTGCTAAATTGTTGGTCTTATTTTATTTGCTAAATTGTTGTTGTGTATTTATTGTTGTCTTTGAGATTCTTGCTGGATATTGGTGATCATTGATTTATTATGCGTTTCATGTTTTCATTGTTTTCTTCTTCTGAAGGAAAAAAAAATCTGTTTTCATTGTTTTGTTTCAGAAATCAATTTTTTGTGATCAATGCTCAAACTCTAAATGCTGTTCTGCTGGTTTTGCTGTGTTTGTTTTGTTTCAGAAATCAATTTTTTGTTATCAATGCTCAAACTCTGAATGTTCTTCTGTTTTTGTTTTGTCTCATAAATCAATATTTTGTGATCAATGCTCAAACTCTGAATGTTGTTCTGCTGTTTTTGTTTTGTTTCAGAAATCAATTTTTTGTGATCAATGCTCATACTCTGAATGTTGTTCTGTTTTGTTTTAAGGCTGTGTTTGGAAGAGGTGATTGATTTCTGAGTGTTGTTTTGTTTTTGTTTTAAAGCTGTGTATTGTATTCAATTTTCATTTTGTAGGAAATTCTTTGAGGTATATAAGAATTAAGAAGGAAGACTAGGTATTACTCTGTTGATTCTGGTCTGGTACGAGCTTGAACATAGAATTGAAGAGAGAAATCCTTTATTATTTCATCATTGGCCTATTTTTGGCATTGCATATCATTGTAGTTTGTTTATTTATAGAACTAGTTGTTTATGATCCCCTTTTGAAGTAAAAAATATGCCGTAGAAGAGTGTATAGAACCAGTTGCTTTATTCATTGAATTTTTATAGAATCAGGTGTTTATTATAAAACGGTTTTTCCGGTTGAACCATGGTTAAACCGGTTGAACTAATGAACCAATGAACTAGTAATTAGAGCGGTTCGATGACCGGTTTGGTTTTCAGAACCTTGGTAACAATAACATGCATTGTTGAAATATTAGGATGGAATGGTGTTCTAGATAGAATGAGTACACTGTATTCTTGCATTAGAGTAATGTTATAATATTTTAAATGTTACTAAATAATAGTAACTAACGGAAGTACTAGAAATAGATAATTTGAATTTGTTGAAATCTGAAAAAGCAATTGATTGTTTCTGTAACTTGTTGATGGAACACTTAAATGATGATTATGATTACTGATGAGTAGTGTTTTTGTTTAGTTGAAAACTTGTTTGTTCAATGTTGGTTCTTTTGGTGGTAGAACATTTTGTATTTGTCATTTATGTGCGTTTTAATTTTCTTTAGTTATAAACTTTTATATTTGAAGTTGTTTATGAACTTTTAATGATAAATTATGGATAATTTATTGTGTGAAATGGTCAAATTTTAAATTTTATTAGTTTAGAAATGATTGAATTTAAATATTTAAAATTATATATTGAATTTTTTTTATAATTTTACCGTATATTTAGTTAAACTGGTACAACCATGGTTCAACTCCGGTTGGACCATTGAACCATTTAACCAGTCACTCGATCGATTAAATGACTGGTCCAGTTCTTGCAACCTTGGATCATATGTTATATATATATGAAAAACCTAATGCATAGGTCTTTTCAACCTGCTGCATTCCGTTCTTTCTGCTAAACCCTAAACCTTAGCCGAGTTAATTTTTTCTCAGCGAAGAAGAAAACATTCTCCCCCCAAATCAGAATCTCTGATACACTCTGCATACGTAGATTATGGCTCCAGCAATTGCAACAAAGAAGAAAGTTTCAAAGAAGCAGAGCCCTGCAAAGCCACCAAAAGAAGCCATGAAAAAGAAGAGCAAGCTTTTAACCCTCAAGCATGATTCTAGTGCTTCAGAATCCGAATATGAAGAAGAAGAGATTCTGCAGCAGCCACAGAATAAAGATGAAGCTCCTGGTGACTTCGATGTTGATTCGGGTTCTGAATCTGACCTATCTTCTGATGGTGATGGTGATGATCCCTTAGTTGATGATTTCCTCCAAGGATCTGATGACGAAGCGGAAGGTGTTGGTTTATTTTCGTGTGCGTTTTTTTGTTGTTAATGTCTTGTTTTTAAACTTTTATTTCTTATTTGTTTGTTGTTTGTTATTCGTTTGTTGTTTGTTATGCAGAGAAAGACTCCGCTTCTGATTCAGGTTCGGGTTTGGATGTTGACTCGGATGAATATGACATTGAAGAGAAGTCGAGAATCATTGATGAGGAAAGGAAGAAGGAAGAAGAAGATGCCGAGGCTGAAATGCAACTCAACATCAAAGAGGAGTCTGATGAGTTTAGATTACCAACCCAAGAGGTTGGTTGGTTGGTTTCTTTATTATTATTATTTGAAATTTTATTGATCCCTTGGCAGTTATGCTTAGTTTTCTAAATAATTGGTGGTAGTTTTGGTAAAAGTAGTTATTTTAGTTCTTTGGTACTTTTAGGAACTTGAGGAGGAGAATCTGCGTCCGCCTGATCTTTCCAATCTACAGAGGAGGATTAAAGAGAGTGAGTTGACTTCCATTGGACTATGCTTGACTGTCTTCATGATTCGTTCAATGCGCTACCTTGTTTGGTTGGTGTTGTGATTGTGTTGGATGTTTGTTTTCCTAGTTGTTCGTGTTCTTTCAAATTTCAAGGCCTTAAAGCAAGAAGGGTCAACGAGAAAGGATTATGTTGAGCAGCTTAAGAAAGATATATGTTCATACTATGGCTACAATGAGTTTCTAATTGGTGCTTTAGTGGAGGTTGGGACGAATTTCTATATTATTCTTAGATAATACTGTTGTATTTGTGAAGGGTTAGCATGAGAAATTATAATTTTGTTTTTCTCAGATGTTTCCCGCTGTCGAACTTATGGAACTAATTGAAGCCTTTGAAAAGCCCAGGCCCATTTGTCTAAGGACTAACACTTTGAAGGTAACATATTCACTCCCAATGCTCAGTGTTTAAATGTTATTATTTAATTATCCATGTTTCTTATTGATTATGTATTTTTTGTGCTCCTCTGTACAATCAGACGCGCAGACGGGATTTGGCAGATGTTTTAATAAATAGAGGAGTAAATCTAGATCCTTTAAGCAAGTGGTCAAAGGTATGAATTCATGTTTTAATTTATGACTCGATGTTTCTCGTATTCCTCTTTTGGTGAAGAAAATACAAGTAACAATCTAAATTTGTGACAGGTTGGACTTGTTGTGTATGATTCTCAAGTACCAATTGGTGCCACTCCGGAGTATATGGCTGGTTTCTACATGGTGCATAGTTTTCCTATTACCATTTTCCCTTTTTGCGTTTGGTTTACTATTGCATGATGTGCATACTTAGGTAAAGTTATTAAATTGTTTGCAGCTTCAAAGTGCAAGCTCCTTTCTACCTGTGATGGCCTTAGCTCCTCAAGAGAAGGAAAGGGTTGTTGATATGGCGTAAGTAATAATTATTGGTGTACACATTATATAAAATCTTTGTATGAAAAATGTTAGTAGGGTACTATATTGACAACTTACATTAATTTTGAAACTTGTGTTAATGTTTCAACCACATGTTCTCAGACAAATAGAGCTGAAATGAAAGACATGGTTTATTTTCGATTTGTATATTCATTGTTTTACCTTTATTTGTTATAACAAAAAATTCCAAAGCGGAAATTGCATTGATGTGATTGTTGTGCAAATATACACATGATGAACATCTATCTCCAAGTATAGAAATACTTATATTAGCTCAAATTTTACTCTATTTACATTATGTCACAGACAAAATGGAGGAAACAAAAAAATTTTGGTAATGCCGTACATTTCTAAATTTTAAACTGTACAATTGAAAGCATATCTGTGTTGCAATGATATATCTTTGCCTCAATTGTTGACTTTGTTTTGGATCCTCATTGTTGTTATCTTAGTATGAAGAATTGAAGATGACTCTTATCTGTTGTTATGGTCCTATAGCTATATTATGTCTTTAGAGTGAGCAACTAGGACCAGGAAAATTCTTATGGATGCCTTAGAATTGCTATGTGCCACTTTTAATAGCTAAATTACAAGATTGAGTGATTTATCTATAGCTATATTTATACATATTGATTTACCCATTTTTCCAATTGAATAATCAGCTACTAGAAAAAACAAACCTGTCATAGTTGAATAATCAAATCTGTAATAGACGAATAATCGAACTTGTTTATAGTAGTATAATATTTTTTTATGAGATGCCAAATACATGTTTCTATATGCGGTGGCTGATTAATGGTGAACAAGTAACATGATTGTATTTTTAAATAGATTCTTAAAAAATGATATACTTGAAAGCCTGAATATAAGCACTTCTTGATTTCAATAGCAATGTATAACCCACTTTGCTTGCAATACTTGTGTGATAATTCTGATGCCAGTTTATGCTCTATGCAGGGCTGCACCTGGAGGTAAAACGACATATGTAGCTGCTCTTATGAAGAATACAGGTGGCTATTAAAATTCATGAATCTTTTTTGTAGTTTTCTAATTCCTGTGCATTTTGGGCTGTGTAATTTTTTTTTTTGCATTAAACAAGTAACTTGTTTCTTCATGTATTGCTATTTTCTCTGTGTGTTAAACCTATTTGGGATGATCTGACTATTTGCAATATTAATAATGACCAAGAAAGAGGTATATTTTAATAAAATTTAAAGTGGTTGAGTTCCTTATACTCTATGAAAGCTGCTATTTGCCGGCTCATTAAGCATTAGAGAACTTACTGCATCCATAACGAACTTCCCTAACAAGTTGACACTAAACATCATGAGGTGTTAATTTGTTGAATGTTTATGCATGCATGTATGCTCTTTCCGTTGTTTTTTGAGTAGGTATCCTCTATTTTGTTTTATCTAGTAATTCGAATAACTGAATAAAATTGACCATGTTTTGTAATATGTTAGATCCTCTAATTTCTGGTTTCAAATGATTTTTTGGTCTATTACAGGAATTGTTTTTGCAAATGAAATGAAGGTACTACGGCTTAAGTCACTTACTGCAAATTTGCACCGGATGGGGGTGTCAAACACTGTAGTCTGCAATTATGATGGAAGAGAGGTTAGCATCTTCTCTCTAATCAATTACTGTTTATAATTTCTTACCAAAAGATTTTGAAGTTTGATGTCTTTACTGCTACTAAATTGTCTTGTTTGGTTTTGCATTTTTTTTTAACTCCATCTGGCTTGTGTGATGACATGCATAATTTAGTATTTTGGAAAATATTGTATATTGGCTATGGAGTTTTGTTCAATATAAAGCAATACGTACTTTCTGTTATAGTTGTAGCTGTTCATTTTCCTTTTATTGTAGATGTCTGTCTTGATCAAACTCTTCCAAAGAGGAGATTGAACAATTTCATGTATAATCGTCATTTCAACCATGCATGCTAACATCTATTCTGCATTTCTATTGTTTATTTCAGCTTCCAAAGGTGTTGGGTGTCAATGCTGTTGACAGAGTATTATTGGATGCTCCTTGCAGTGGAACTGGGGTAAGAAGCTGGGGATTTTTTTAAGCGATTTCTTCGTGTGCTTGTCTTTTTTCCTCTAGAAACTAGAAATGGAATTGGAATATTTCTGCCGACAGGTTATATCCAAGGATGAATCAGTTAAAACCTCCAAAAGCTTGGAAGACATACAGAAATGTGCGCATCTGCAGAAGGTAAATTTTCTTCTCTACCCCTTTCCCCTTCTTTCTCTTCCTCTTTTTCAGAGGGAAAGGGATGGAAAGAAGGGTTTGAAGAATAAAATGGAGGTTTAACTACTCTGTTAGTCCTTGTAGTTTCACCAAATTTTTAATTAGTCCTTATAGTTTTTTTCTTTTCAATCGACTCTCTCAACCATTTAGTTTTTTTCAATGAGTAAAGTATCGTTTTTGTCCCCAACATTTGCGGTAAATCTTATTTGTGTCCCTAACGTTTAAATTGTCCTATTTGGATCCTTCACATTTATAAAATTGATTCAATGTTATTCTGCCGTCAATTACACATCATGAGCTTTAGTTGGAGTTTTGAAAATTTCTTCTTGAAGTTAGAATACAAATGTCTGGGTCAGAACTGATGATCCACTCCGGTTAGTAACTCATTAAAAGTTAAAACTAAACCTTGCAACATTTACATAATTCACTTTTTTTAGGGACATAATTGAACTTGAACACAAATTTTGGGTACAATATTAAAATCGAACACATCCATGTGAGACTTAATTGAGAATGAATACATCTAGGTGAGAATAGTTGAAAAATACAATTTGATCTATTAGTATAATTGATGGCATGATAACATTGAATCACTTTTATAAACGTTAGGGATACAAATAGAACGATTTAAACGTTAAGGACACAAATAGGACTTACCCCAAATGTTGAGGACAAAAACGATACTGTACTCTTTTTCAATTAGGTCCCTCTTGACAGCAAACGTTAAAAAAACGTTAAGAAAGAATAAATTTACTATTATACCTGTCATTTACGCTTTGAAAATCTCTCATACTAAGTAGAGATCTAATCAAGGATCTAAGCAATTCTGTTATTTCCAAAATGTGAAGCTTATTTTCTAGAATTTTCAACGATGAATTATGCATTGTTTTATCTGAGTGTGACTGAGATAGCAATTGCTAAGAGATTGTTTGTAACAGGTGCTCTTGATGCATTAAAGCTTCGCTTCAGTTATAGTTGTCAACAATAATTAACTCAGAATAAAAACAAGAAGAATCCACCTATGTTAACAACAATAAATCCAAAAAATTAAATAAAAAAACAACAATTAACTCAGAAAAACGACAATCAACAATCACGAAAAAAGAAGAATTAGCTCACAAAAATAAAACTGAAGAAGCTGTGGAGGGCTGGAGGTTTATCGGCGGTGACAAGGAGTGAGCTCGGAGATAGAGAGAGCTTGAACAGAGAGACAAGTCGAGGAGAGGACGAACATCAATGACACAGGAAGAGAACCGCGACGCAGCGTCGGCGAGAAAATAAGTAGCGCGAGCGACAGGGAGGGAGAAGTCTGCAACAGATCTGAGGCACGACGATGAGAGTCAAAGGTGAATGAAACTGATTTGTCAATGTATGGCATGCTAAAATGGGTGAGGGTGGGTTTAGGGTTTTCTGAAAGAGGAATGATGAGAAGAGGGTCGAGGACCTTCGACGACAGCACCCACGGTTTGTCTCCGCAGGCGACGACAATACCCTCTACCCGAGGAGAAGAGTTCGGCAATGAGTTTGAAGTGGGGTGGTGGCTGGGTTTGGCGAGGAGTTCAGTGGACAAAGTGACAATGGAGGGAGTGAAGGAGATGAGTTTTTGTCCGAGTGTGAGAATGATGAGAAGGAGGCTAATTTTGTCTTTATGAAGAAAGAAGGGGAGAGACAATTAGGGATTAAGGAAAAAATTAGGGTATCTTCAATTTGGGAACGGAATATTCTGTTAAATCAAACATTTTTGTCTCGGTAGGGATTTAATTAAAAATAAATAAATGATTCAGGGACCCAATTGAAAGGAAAAAAATTATAGGGAGCTAATTGAAAATTTGACGAAACTATAGGGATTAATAGAGTAATTAAACCTAAAATGGACTTCACATTACACTTCGAATACTTCCTTTACCTCCTTTTCCCTTCAAAATTCATAACTCAAAAATACCCCCTAAAGATTTTTTGTTACGGAGTTTCATGAATTGTGAAAGTGCGAGAGAAATGGTCTATCCCACATTCTCATTACATCAATAACTAATGTTTATAACGGTCATCCTTTTTCTTCACTCTTCTACTTAATTTTGGATTGAAAGATTCAGATGGTGCACGTGTCAAACTGTGATCACTATGAATGATTACTTCTCCCCTATACTTTGAAGTTGATTTTTGTCTTTTGTTTAGAAATAGTTGAAATTAAATGAAATAGACTGGCACTATTAAACTTACAGTGGAAAATATTTCCTCATTTTGGGTCACTATAAGTAATTCTACACATTGTAATATTATACCTTTTTAATCATTATTGAATAGATTCCTTTGTTTTTTAGGAACTCATTCTTGCTGCCATTGATATGGTGGATGCTAATTCAAAATCTGGGGGCTACATTGTTTATTCCACTTGTTCGATCATGGTTGCCGAGGTTAGTTTTTCATTTGCAAATAGTAACTTTCTGTGCTAGTGTTTCCTGTTCTATATATTTCTGAAAGTTCGCTTGGTAAATCTTCAGAATGAAGCAGTTATTGACTATGCACTCAAGAAGAGGGATGTTAAGCTGGTTCCCTGTGGACTTGACTTTGGGCGCCCTGGGTAATGATTATGTTCCTTATCTCTGTAGGTTTGACTATAAAAAATTGTGTTTTGTGACCTTTACTTTCCATCAGATTCATAAGATTTAGGGAGCAACGGTTTCACCCTTCTTTAGAAAAGACAAGGCGGTTCTATCCTCATGTACACAATATGGATGGGTTCTTTGTTGCAAAGGTATATAGGTTGTTGCTATCTTTAGAAATTGCTTTAAAGTCCATTTACACATCCAACAAATTGTATTCGTACAAATCTTTCTGCTATAAAATTGTCAGACATTTGGTGTTACAAAATTGCAGAAAGTTTATAGATTGATAATATCCTTGGCACATGATACAGTATGTTGACAAATTGTGGAGTTCTTACTATTAATAAAAAATGTTGATTATTTATGCTTGTTTAATTTGATTTTTTGATTGATACTTAAATGCTTGTTTACGTTTTTTCTAGAATCAGTTGACCATGGAACTTATTGAGTTGAACATTTTTAAAATAATATTTGTACTTTAATTTTAAACTTTACCTATGGGAGTGTGGAGCTGCTGTTGTTAAAATGTACAATTCTTTTTCTCACCTTACTTCATTTCCAACCATTTGTTGTGCTAAATTAAAGATTGAAAATTAGATACAGCCATGCATTTATTCCCTTGAGCATTGTTATGTCGTGTGTTTTTTATTTTCTCTAAATATGCGTCTTGCAGTTGAAAAAAATGAGCAGCAGAAAGCCAGGTTTAAAACCATCAGAACCATCTGAAGTGGAGGAAGAACAATCCAAGCTTGAGAAGGAAGAAGTGGATGTTGAGAAGCCTAGTAATGATGTTAGAGAAAATGGCAAAGAATCTTCTGAATCTAAATCCAAAAAGACAAAGAAAAGGAAGTTTCCATCTAAACCGATTAACGGCATAAAAGAAAATGGGAAAGTAACTTCTGGATCTAGACCAATAAAGAGGCAGAAAAGGAAATTTCCATCTAAGGAGGAAATTTCAAATTCAAGGTTAAAGTTTTCTCCATGCTTGACTTCTCTCTTTTCCTTCCATATCAATCTTACTAATATATCTGTATCTTGAATATAAATGCAACACTTTAGTAATATGATTGTCTTCCGCTGGAATCCTAAGCTTTTGGTGATGCCTGCAGGGAGGAGAAGAGACGCGCTTTGAGAGAAAACAAGCGCAAAACCGGTAAGCGACAGAGCCAAAAATGAGGAATGGCCATTGGCATCGAACTGACTCGCACTTAATGAAATGGAAGAGTTGTAGTGATTGCCTGCTTTAAGAAGTTTGTCCTGGAATCAGTTCTATCCGGTAATCACACAGCGCAATTTTGTTTGGTTTTAGTTATTTAAGGTAGCATCTAAACATAGTTATAAACCAGAAAAGAAATGTGTACCTTTTTGAATTAATCTTGAGATTTCATTCTAAATACTGTCATCATATCCATTGTACTGTGCTAGTTATCCTTTTTAAGACACTAGCCAAATGTTATAATATTGATAGTGCTTTCATAGTTATGCCTTTAATGGTTACGTGTTGGCGATCAAGTATTTTGTTGTTAGTGTTCCCCTTGGTGGGGTGTGTTAGGAACATTTTCAAAATTAGGATTTATTTGATGTATAAATCAATTATCTTGTTTGAAAATAGAGAAGAAAGAATTGATTTGGTTTAGAAATTTCATGAATTTGTTTAATTGTTTTATTTGTTTAGAATTATTTTTTACACAACATATGCTTAAGTTTCTCAACTTACTCTTTTTCTCTTATATAAATTTGTCGCGATGAAATAAAAAAAATTCTGTATGAATGAATTAAAACTCATTTGGAAATTCTCTAAAATTTTTAAATTTGTTCCGGTCGAGTTCAACAAGTCAGAGACCCAAGTCTGGATGTCCGATCAACCCGGCGGCCTACCGAATCCGAGTCAAGAGGTGATCCGAGCGTCACCTCTCCTTTTGCATGAACCTGGACAGCTGACAGAAGTTTTCAGAGAGGCAAGTCTGCCATCAAGGGTCCACCAAAGTACAGAGTATAAAAAGGGAGGGACCTATCCTTCCCCAAAGGTACGTCACCTAACTCTAACCCTAATAGTCGTCTCTTGTACAGACACTGACTTAAACGTTGGAGTTCTTGCAGGCGGTCCCACCTCATCCTCAACTCATCAGGCCCGAGGAGTCACTCACCGGAACTCTTCGGCATCCATCTCCTAGTCACCTCCACCTTTATCACCTCCAAATCTGACCCGTTCGATACACGAGCTACTGAACATTGGCGCTGTCTGTGGGGACTTTGGCGTGAATGGATTTCCTGTTGGGCCCGGTCGATGAGCAGGAAGAGAGGAAGTGCGTGAAGAGGAGGGAACCCGCCTAATGAGCAGAATAGCATTTATGGCTTCCTCTTGCGAGCATACGAGGACCCCCTCTCGTAGGAATGACCCTCCTTCCCGCTCCCCGGACAGACGCCCCTTCAGGGGTGGGATGCGTAGTGACAACGCAAGGATCACGAGTGCGAAATCTTGAAAGGGAGCTGGCGGCCAAGGATTGCTACCGACCTAGCCCGAGCATCTCCCGTACCCGGTCTCCCCCTAGGAGATCAGAAGCCCAGGGAAGAAGCCCCGGAGGGACCATGCTAGGCGCAGAGCAGACGCTCGATCTCCCTCGACCCATGACGAGTCCGAGGGCCAAGGTAAGACAGAGAGAGGCCAAGAAGGCGGCATGACCCCATAATCATGGGAGCGACTCCTTTTCACCCTTCCATCCTCAAGGTCCGGCTGCCAAAATACTTTGACAAGCCAACAGACATGAGATACGACGGAACCCAAGACCCTCAGGAACACCTGACGGCTTTTAAGGCCTGGATGAACCTTGAGGGTGTTGGCGACGCGATGAGGTGTCGTGCTTTTTCCGTAATCTTGGCACACCGGCAATTCAGTGGTTCAACGCCCTTTCACAGGGGTCCATTTTGACCTTCTCGGACATAACTCGTAGTATTTTAGCACAATTCACCACACGCATCGCCAAAGCCAAACATCCCAATAACCTTTTAGGGATCACCTAAAGAGCTGGTGAGTCGACCAGGAAATTCTTCGACAGATTCAACGACGGGTGCTTGGAAATTGACGGGTAGACCGACCAAGTGGCCAGACTCTGTCTCACGAATGAGTTATTAAACAAAGACTTTAGGAAGCGTCTCACCACCACGCCTGTATAGACCATGCAAGAGATCCAGAACGTGGCGCGGAAATACATCAACGACGAGGAAGTAAGCCAGGTGGTGGCAGCCAACAAACAGCAGCCAGCCAACCCCTCCCCATGTCAAACCAGGCACACGGAAAGGTCAAAAGAGCCCTCCAAGGATGGAGGACCGGCTAAGCCCTTCAAACCCTTCGCCCAAGTTGGAAAGTTCACGAATTATACCCCTCTGACAGTCCCAATCGTCGAGATCTACTAGTAGATCACCGACAAGGGCATCTTGTCGAAACCATGGCAACTAAAGGACAGAACAGGCGGGAACAAGAGCTTATACTGTGACTATCACAAAGGTTTCGGCCACAAAACTTAAGACTTCTTCGACCTAAATGACGCTTTGGAACAGGCAATTCGCGAAGGCAATCTAACTGAGTTCTCTTAGTTCATAAGGGAACCTAGGAGGAGGGAACGCGAGCATTCCGAAGAAGACAGGAGCCTAGTAGTGAAGGCGAGGCAAGGGCCTAACGAGGACAATGACCATGACCTCATTGTTATTAACGTTGTAGTTGGGAGAGATGCACCCCCTAGATCGAGGTCTGCGACAAAGAAAGATGCTAAGATCTTGGTCGTATCGTCAGGTAACCACGGTACGTAGTCTAGGGAACCACCTAGAATATCGTTTGGGCCAAAAGCCCAATGGTTCCACGACATCCTAGAGAACCCCCCATGGTGATCACGGCAAGAGTCGGAACGCGCTTGGTCAAACGGATCCTCGTCGACACTGGAGCCGACTCCAATATCATGTTTAAAAACGTGTTCGACGCCGTTGGGCTCTGAGAGACCAATCTCAAAACTCATCAGCATGGGGTCGTCAGCCTAGGAGACAATTTCATAAAGCCTGATGGGGTGGTCACCCTCCCAGTTAGCATCGGAGGAGAAGGGAAGAGATCGGTAATGGCAGAATTTGTTGTCCTAAGGGACTCCATAGCCTACATTGTCATCCTAGGGAGGAAGACAATCAATGAATTCTCTGCTGTGATATGCACAGTTTCTGAACATGAAGTTTGTCACAGACGACGGATCGGTGGGATCCCTTAGGAGGACCTAGAAACGGTGTTTGCGTGTGACAACGCCGACCTCTCCCTAAGAAAGAAATCGAAGGAAGCAGGGTTTTCTTGGCCGACCTAGATTCCAGCGTAGGTGACAAGCCGAGGCCCGAGCCCGAGGAAAACCTAGAGAAGTTCAAGGTCGGGGACACGGAGGACAAATTCACCTTTGTAAACAAGAACCTCCCCCATAACCTGAAAGAGCCTCTCATTGGGGCCATTAGGGCAAACGGTGATTTGTTCGCTTGGACGCTAGCTGACATGCCAGGGGTAAACCCCGATTTCATGTCCCACCGACTTGCCGTGAAGCCGGATGCCAAGCAAACGACTAGTCTGTTAGAAGCGGGGTTCATCATGGAACTCGAGTACTCGACATGGCTGTCAAATGTAGTCCTCGTAAAAAAGGCAAACGGGAAGTGGATGATGTGCGTCAATTATTCGGACCTCAACAAAGCGTGTCCCAAAGACTCTTTCCCTCTCCCTAACATTGACACCTTGGTAGATGCAGCGGCAGGATATCACTTCTTAAGCTTCATGGACGCGTACTCAGGGTATAACCAGATACCGATGCACAGACCTGGTGAGGTAAAAATGGCGTTTATAACGCCAGGAGGCACTTACTGCTATAGAGTAATGCCATTTGGCTTGAAGAACGCAGGAGCGACCTACCAGAGACTGATGAACATGGTTTTCAGTGGCCTTATTGGGAAGTCGGTAGAAGTCTATGTCGACGATATCCTAGTAAAAACTAGCCAACCAGAGGACTTGACCTCGACCCCCTTTTGGGTTATCACGTCGACATAGACTTCTACCGACTTCCCAATAAGGTCACTGAAAACCCTGTTCATCAGTCTCTGGTAGGTTGCCCCTGCGTTCTTCAGGCCAAATGGCATTACTCTATAGCAGTAAGTGCTTCCTGGCATTATGAACGCCGTTTTTATCTCATCGGGTTTGTGCATCGGTATCTGGTTATACCTTGAGTACGCGTCCATGAAGCTTAAGAAGCGATATCCTGCCGCCGCATCTACCAAGGCGTCAATGTTGGGGAGAGGGAAAGAGTCTTTGGGACACGCCTTGTTGAGGTCCGAGTAATCGACGCACATCCTCCACTTCTCGTTTGCCTTTTTGACGAGGACTACATTTGACAGCCATGTCGAGTACTCGAGTTTCCTGAAGAACCTCGCCTCTAATAGGCTGGCCGTTTGCTTGGCCACCTTGTCAACTCTCTCTTGGGACATCTTCCTCCGTCTCTGAGCAACGGGCTTGGCATCCGGCTTCACGACAAGTCGGTGGGACATGAAATCAGGGTCTACCCCCGGCATGTTAGTTGGCGTCCAAGCGAACAAATCACCTTTTGCCCTGATGGCCTCCATGAGGGACTTTTTCAGGTTATTTTGGGGGGGGGGGTAGTTCTTGTTTATGAAGGTGAATTTGTCCCCTGTGTTCCCGACTTTGAACTTTTTCCAGGTCTCCCTCGGGCTCGGGCCTTGACTTGTCGTCTAACCTAGAATCTAGGTCGGCCAAGACGATCCCAGATGCTTCCTTCGATTTCTTTCTTAGGGAGAGACTGGCGTTGTCACATGCAACCGCCGTTTCTAGGTCCCCCTAAGGAATCCCACCAATCCGTCGTCTGTGACAAATTTCATGATAAAAAACTTAGTGCATATCACAGCAGAGAATTCATTGATTGTCTTCCTCCCTAAGATGACATTGTAGGCTGTGGAGTCCCTCAGGACAACAAATTCCACCATTTTCGCTCTCTTTCCTTCTCCTCCTCTGATGCTAACCGGGAGGGTGACCACTCCACCGGGCTTTATGAAATTGTCTCTTAGGCTGACAACTCCGTGCTGATGAGTTTTGAGATCGGTCTCTCGGAACTCCAGGGTGTCGAACACGTTTCTGAACATGATATTAGAGTCGGCTCTAGTGTCGACGATGATCCATTTGACCAAACCCATTCCGACTCTTGCTGTGATCACCATGGGGGGTTCTCTGGGATGTCGTGGAACCACTGGTCTTTTGGCCCAAACGATATTCTAGGTGGTTCCCTAGACGATGTTTCGTGGCTACCTGACGATACGGCCAAGATCTTAGCGTCTTTCTTTGTCGCAGATCTCGAACTAGGGGGTGCATCTCTCCCGACTACAACGTTAATAACAGTGAGGCCGCGGTCATTGTCCTCGTTAGGCCCTTGCCTCGACTTCACTAATCGGCTCCTATCTTCTTCAGGACGCTCGCGTTCCCTCTTCCTTGGTTCCCTTATGAACTGAGAGAACTCAGTTAGTTTGCCTTCGCGAATTGCCTCTTTCAAAGCGTCCTTTAGGTCGAAGCAATCTTGAGTTTTATGGCCGAAACCTTTGTGGTAGTCGCAGTATAAGTTCTTGTTCCCGCCTGTTCTTTCCTTCAGTTGCCGTGGTTTCGACAAGATGCCCTTGCGGCGATCTGATGGTAGACCTCGACGATTGGGGCTGTCAGAAGGGGGTATAGTTCGGGAACTTTCTGACTCGGGGGAAGGGTTTGAAGGGCTTAGCCGGTCCTCCGTTCATGGAGGGCTCTTTCGACCTCTCCGTGTGCCCGGTTTGACGTGGGGAAGGGTTGGCTGGCTGCCTGTCGTTTGTTGGCCGCCACCACCTGGCTCACTTTCTCGTCGTTGATGTATTCTCGCACCACATTCTGGATCTCTTGCATGGTCTATACAGGCTTGGTGGTGAGATGCTTTCTAAAGTGTTCGTTTAATAACCCGTTCGTGAGACACAGACTGGCCACTTAGTCGGTCAACCCGTCAATTTTCTAGCACCCGTCGTTGAATCTGTCGAGCAATTTCCTGGTCGGCTTACCGGCTCTTTAGGTGATCCCTAAAAGGTTAATGAGATGTTTGGCTTTGATGATGCGTGTGGTGAATTGTGCTAAATACTGCGAGTTATGTCCGAGAAGGTTATAATGGACCCCTGTGAAAGCGCGTTGAACCACCGGACCTGCCAAGGACACGGGAAAAGCACGACACCTCACCGCATCGCTAAAACCCTCGAGGTTCATCCTGGGCTCAAAGGCTGTCAGGTGTTCCTGAGGGTCTTGGGTTCCGTCGTATCTCATGTTTGTTGGCATGTCAAAGTGTTTTGGCAGCCGGACCTTGAGGATGGAGGGGTGAAAGGGAGTCGCTCCCATGATTATTGGGTCACGCCGCCTTCTCGGCCTCTCTTTGTTCTCACCTTGGCCCTCGGAGTAATCATGGGTCGAGGGAGATCGAGGGTTTGCTTTGCGCCTAGCATGGTTCTTCGGGGGCTTCTTCCTCGGGCTTCCGATCTCCTAGGGGAAATAGGGTACGGGAGATGCTCGGGCTGGGACGGTAGCGATTCTTGGCCGCTAGCTCCCTTTCAAGGTTTTGCACTCGTGATCCTTGCATTGTCACTACCCGTCCCCCCGAAGGGGGTCTATCCGAGGAGCGGGAAGGAGGGTCGTTCCTACGAGAGGGGGTCCTCGTACGCTCGCGAGAGGAAGCCATGGAGGCTATTCTGCTCATCAGGCGGGTTCCCTGCTCCTCATGCACTTCCTCCTCTTCCTGTTCATCGACCGGGCCCATCAGGAAATCCATTCAAGCCAGAGTTTCCACAGATGGTGCCAATGTTCCGTAACTCGTGTATTGAACGGGTTGGATCTGGAGGTGATGAAGGTGGGGGGTGACTGGGAGATGGATGCCGGAGAGTTCCGGTGAGCGACTCCTCAGGCCTGATGAGTTGAGGATGCGGTGGGACCACCTGCAAGGACTCCAATGCTCAAGTCAGTGTATGTACAAGAGGCGGCTATTAGGGTTAGATCACTCTACTTTTATACTTTGTACTTGGGGTAGGCCCTTGATGGCAGACTCGCCTCTCTGGAAGCTTCTGCCAGCTGTCCAAGTTCATGCAAAAGGGGAGGTGACGCTCGGATCACCTCTTGACTCGGATTCGGTAGGCCGTCGGGTCGGTCGAACATACGAACCCGGGTCTCTGGCCTGTTGGACTGGGCCGGAACATGATTCATACACATTACAGGAAAAATGTTACTTATGGCATCAGTTAGTAAATATTGCAACTATATCCAAACCTTATAAATTCTTTCCTATCCTAATTAGCTGAAGTATGTAGGAGACACCCTAACTTGCTATAGTTTAATGGTTGGTTAGATCTAACAACATTTTCTTTTTATCTTGATGCTCTAAGAAAAACATCTCTATCTGTGTAACAATATTTTATTGGACGTGTATATTAATGAGTGAGGACTGGGAAATATGACAAATACTTGATCTACTATTCTATAGTATCACCATTTTACTATATGGAAAAACACTTAAAATTTTTCATAAATTAATTTTCATATGGAAAGGAAATTGGTATAATGCACTATATTAGTTATCGGTGAAATTTACGTATTTGTGATGACAACATCTTTTTGTAATTTGTGAAAAGTATAAACGACTAATGAAAGTTTTTTGCAATATGTGAAAAGTCTTTTAGATCGATGGTTGCTTTTCGCAACCTGCAAATTGTGTGAGATATCAGCATGTATTTTCTTTTCGGAAGTTAAAAGAAAGAGGTAGACCTATTTATCTATATACAGGTAATTCACTTACTTGGTTTATTTTAATAAAAAATACCAATTTTGAATTCAGATTAAAATTTTTACACCGTAATTTTCCATCTCTTATAAAAAATATTAAAACAATATCTAAAAGAGCGATAATGTTAGGGGGACAAAAAAAAACGGTTAGAACTTGTCTAATTTATCATGCATTAATTGTCACAACAATTAATGAATATTAAATAAGACAAGTAATACATATGTAGCTGTTCATTTTCTTTTTATTGTAGATGTCTGTCTTGATCAAACTCTTCCAAAGAGGAGAATCAATGTTTTCATGTATAATCGTCATTCCAACCATGTATGCTAACATCTATTCTGCATTTCTATTGTTTATTTCAGGTTCCAAAGGTGTCGTGTGTCAATGCCGTTGACAAAGTATTATTGGATGCTCCCTGCAGTGGAACTGGGGTAAGAAGCTGGGGATTTATTTAAATGATTTCTTCGTGTGCTTGTCTTTTTTCCTTTAGAAACTAGAAATGGAATTGGAATTTTTTCTGCCGACAGTTATATCCAAGGATGAATCAGTTAAAACCTCCAAAAGCTTGGAAGACATACAGAAATGTGCGCATCTGCAGAAGGTAAATTTTCTTCTCTACCCCTTTCCCCTTATTTGTCTTCCTCTTTTTCAGAGGGAAAGGGATGGAAAGAAGGTTTTGATGAATAAAATGGAGGTTTAACTACTCTGTTCCTTGTAGTTTCACCAAATTTTCAATTAGATCCCTATAATTTTTTTCTTTTCAATTGAATCTCTTAACTATTTATTTTTTTTCAATTCGATCCCTCTTAACAGTAAACGTTAAGAAAACATTAAGAAAGAATAAATTTACTATTATACCTATTGTTTACGCTTTAAAAATCTCTCATACTCAGTAGAGATCTAATTAAGGATCTAAGCAATTCTGTTATTTCCAAAATATGAAGCTTATTTTCTAGAATTTTCAATGTATTGTGATAAGTATGAATGGATGGATGTCCATTTAATATATTGTGATTTTCTTCACAATATTAGGTGGCCAACTTTCTCAAGATTGAAGGAATCAATTTTTAAGATAGATGCAAATAAATGTACTATGAAAAGCAAGGCTTAATATGTGTATAAATAGAGGTTAAACCTCACTACGTAGCACATAGTTACACAACAATAAGAATATTAACATTACTACTAGAGCTAACTAATTATATTTCTATACATTATATTTGTTATCTCTTTTTTATTTATTTATTTAGTTATTTTACAACAGTTTATCAGCACGAGACTCTGATAAAATTTTTAGGAAGACTCAGGTAACAAATTTTCATTATGTCAAAACTCTCTCATCTTGAATTCAATGCTCTTGATATATCTGGAAACAATTATTTATCATGGATACTAGATGTTGAAATCCATCTTGATTCAATAGATCTTGGAGATACCATTAAGGCTGAAAATAATGCATCCCAAAAGGATAAAGCTAAAGCCATGATTTTTCTTCGTTGTCATCTTGACGAAGGATTGAAAAATGAATATCTCACATTAAAAGATCCTGCAAATATTTGGAAAGACTTTGAAGAAAGGTACAATTATAAAAAAACGGTGATACTTCCTCAAGCCCGATATGAATGGACACACTTGCGTCTACAGGATTTTAAATCCATAAATGAATATAATTCTGCAATGTTTCGAATCAACTCACGAATGAAATTATATGGAGAAAAGATAACTGACCATGATATGTTGGAGAAAACTTTCTCAACCTTCCATGCCTCGAATGTGCTCCTGCAGCAGCAGTATCGAAAAAAAAGGTTTAAAAAATATTTTGAGTTAATTTCTTGCCTTCTTGTTGCTGAACACAACAATGAGTTGCTATTGAAAAATCATGAAGCGCGCCCAACTGGCGCTGTCCCATTTCCTGAAGTAAATGCGGCAAATTACCCCAGAAGAGGTAAATGGCAAGATTCTAATAACAAGAAAAATTATGGAAGGAAAAAGAATTATATTCAAAAGAGAGGATCTCACTAGAAGTGGGATAAAGAAAGAAATATCGGGTAGAATAAATCAATAGAGGATAAGTGTTTCCGTTGTGGTGGAAAGAGCCATTCGTCACGTACCTGTCGTACTCCAAGGTACCTAGTCGATCTTTACCAGACATCTTTGAAAAAGAATGACAAGGGAAAAGAGTCGAATTTTGTTTCAAATGATGTTGAAAATTCCACCATTCATTATGATGTATCTGATTTCTTTGAGGATTCTAAAGGAAATATTGTTCATTTGATCAATGATGGAATAGTTTAATGTGTGAGATTGTTAAGTATTCATGTAAATAAATAATGTAAAAAACTTGTTGTTAAGTTTTATTTTCTATGTATTTAAGTTTCAAATATGATGGATATAAATAATGAAATATTAATGTTTATGAATTTTGAAATCATTAAATATGTTATGTTTTAAAATAAAATTTTTGTATATGACATTATTTTTATGTGCAGTATTTCTTAGAAAAATAATTTCGATCAAGTATTCAATTTAACTGTGCATACTACTCATATTATTATTATTTGTCTTTGAAGAAAATGGCAAGGATATGTAATGAAGATGTATGCCTTGCGGATAGTGCGAGTTCACACACTATTCTAAAAAATGATATATATTTTACCCATTTTGTGCCAAAAGAAGAATGTGTTAATATTATTATTGGCTCAAGCAATGTGATTGAAGGCTCCGGAAGAGCAATAATTTTGTTTCCCGGAGGTACAAAATTCATAATAAATAATGCACTGTTGTCTACCAAGTCTCGAAGAAACTTGTTGAGCTTTAAAGATATTCGTCGAAATGGATATCATATTGAGACTATGAATGAGAGAAGTCATGAGTACTTATGTATCACAACTCATGATTCAAATAAAAAGGTTATATTAGAAAAATTGCCCTCACTTTCATCTGGGTTATATTATACCAAGATTAGTGCAATTGAATCACATGCTACTGTAAACCAGAAGTTTACTAGCCCAAATGAATTCATAACTTGGCACGACCGATTGGGTCATCCGGGAACAACCATGATGAGAAAAATTATTAAAAACTCCCATGGACATTCACTAAAGAACTAGAAGATTCTTAAAACTAGTGAATTTTGTTGTGCTGCATGTTCTCAGGGAAGTTAATTTTAAGACCATCACCAGTAAAGGTTGGATTTGAGTCCCCTGAATTCCTAGAAAGGATTCAAGGTGATATATGTGGACCTATTCATCCACCATGTGGATCTTTTAGATATTTTATGGTCTTGATAGACGCATCTTCGAGATGGTCACATGTGTGCTTATTGTCCTCTCGCAACCTGGCGTTTGCGAGATTATTGGCTCAAATTATTCGATTAAAAGCACAATTTCCAGAAAATTCAATCAAAGCAATTCGTCTTGATAATGCTGGTGAATTTACTTCCCAAGCTTTTGATGCTTATTGTATGGCTAATGGAATAAGTGTTGAACATCCAGTAGCTTATGTTCACACACAAAATGGGTTAGCAGAATCGCTTATTAAATGCCTCCAATTAATTTCTAGACCATTGCTTATGAGAACAAATCTCCCAACCTCGGTTTGGGAGCATGTTATTTTACATGCCGCAGCACTTATTCGTTTGAGGCCAACGAGTTACCATCAGTTCTCTCCTATGCAATTAGCATTTGGCCAGCAGCCAAATGTTTCCTATTTAAGAATATTTGGGTGTGCGATATATGTTCCCATTGCACCACCTAATCGCACCAAAATGGGATCCCAAAAAAAATTGAGGATATATGTTGGATATGATTCTCCCTCTATAGTGAGATATCTTGAGATATAAGGGGGAGTACTGTGACTTTCTTCACAATATTGGGCGGCCAACTTTCTCAAAATTGAAGGAATCAATCTTCAAGATAGATGCAAATAAATGTACTTTGAAAAGCAAGGCTTAGTATGTGTATAAATAGAGGTTAAACCTCACTACGTAACACATAGTTACACTACAATAAGAATATTAACATTACTACTAGAGCTATCTAATTATATTTTTATACATTATATTTGTTACCTCTTCTTTATTTATTTATTTAGTTAGATGAATTATTCATTGTTTTATCGGAGTGTGACTGAGATAGCAATTGTTGAGAGATTGTTTGTAACAGGTGCTCTTGATGCATTAAAGCTTTGCTTCAGTTATAGTTGTCAACTCTTTGAATTGCAAATAGTAAAATAACTCCAAATAAGCATCCAAAACTCTTTATTAAGATGATGTTCCAAAGTACTAAAGGGAGTGTTAAAAACAGAACAAGATAGCTTTTTGGCCATACCATATTTACATGCCCTCAAAAGCTTATTACATAATAATCGAAAGTCTTAACTTGACTACTTGAGTGCAATGAAGGCAAGGGCTTGCCATCAACCTCTTCTCTAATAACCCTTTTGTATGTAAGCATTCAGACGATCGAGCTCCTGTCTGTACTCGCTCACCACCGCACAAACCACATCTCCGACGGACACCATGCCCATCATTCCCTTATCATTGATTACAGGAATGTGTCTGATTCTTTTGTCTGGAGAAGAGAAATGAAAGATGAACCTGATCTCAAGTGTTCATTTTTATTTTGAACCAAAATAGTTGTCAATATAGAAAAATTAAGTGGCATTAATTATTGTTTTCCCATAATAACTCAATTAAATGAAGGAGTAAGTGACAAGAGAGTGTAAGTATGAGACAAGAATTAATGAGGACAATCTTGTACAATCAGTTAAATGAATCTAAATCTACAATTGTTTCAACCATTTCCTTAATTCATATGTGTAACTAGAATTGGACAAATATTTTGTATTAGAAGGGTAGATGACCAAAATCTTTTGCCAAATATTAAGTCCTAGAATAATTCATGCATGATTGTTGACTATTCTGGATAAATTAATATGTGCACTATGGTTATTTCAAAAATTCTAGTTTTGCGTTTTTCAACCAAGCTATAACCTTTTATATTCATTAACTTTTCTCATGAAGGATCATAGAGTGATGAGCTTGTTCTGCAGCCACCAAATAACAATTATAGTTGTCGTTACATGTTTTAAACGAAAACAAATAAAGAAGGCTTTCATGGTTTGCACAAACTCTTGCATCCGAATCAATCTAATGCATGCATATTCCAATTGGGTAGGGGACCACTAATTAGATGATTCATAAAGTTTTAAAAAGTGTTAAATGAATAAAAGAAAATGCAAGTGCCAAAAGCAAAAGATATTCCCCTAAATAATAAAGGACAACAACTTATACCTCTTTGTCATGATATCTCTAACCTTAGTTAACTTGGATGATCTTCCCTGCACGATATCTTCCTGATCTGAGGTAATCTGGATAACATGATGATAGAACATTAGAACTTGTTACATAAACAACCTAGTGACAACTTCAACTCACTTTCATTGTAGTATATTATTGGACGACATAAACTGTCTACAATCAAATTTTGTTAGGCTGCGTTTGGTTTTAAAAACATAACAAAACAAGACACTAGAAATAGAAAAATTTAGAATAAATAATAAAAAGTCTAATTTATTTTATTTTTTCTTTTACACAAAATTTAGAAAGAAAAATAAGATAGTGAAAAATATAATTGTGAAAAATTAATAATGATAATAATAAAAAATGTCTCTGCTCAATATCTCTATATCCTTTTTGTTAGAAATGATTCAAAAAGTACTTCTACTCGATTTCAAACAGCTCAAGTACCTCTTCTAAACTTTTTAAACCACCTAGGCTCAAGGCTCAATTGTCTGTGGTTGTTCAGACGCCTTATTTCGGAACAAGTAGTTAACTTGCTATTTAAATTATCATTCAAATATTATGTTTTCTTTCAATATAATTTATATTGGTGTTAGTATGTACCAAAAAAATATTGGTGTTATTTTTTTTCTCTTTAGAGTTTTGGTGATTTAATATATAATTAATTTTTTTATATATACGAATTTTTTATTTAAATAAATTTAAAAAATATTTTATTAATTGAAATAAATAATTTTAAAAATATTTGCGAAAATACGTAGAATGTCTTATCTCGTTTACAGTATAAATGAGATAAGTTTACGAAACGAGATAAGATAGATCGAATTACACCTGTATATCTCGTTTACAGTGTAAACGAGATATAGTAAAACAAATTTTCAATAGCTATAAAAGGATGCGCAAGTATTGGCATTCTCCACACACATTTTATATATTCTTTTTCTTTTTTTTTAAAAAAAATAGGCAAAATATCCGATAGTAGCGAATATATGGTTGTCTGTGTGTATTCCAATTGTCGTATGAAAAACAGTGACAATAGAGTGATATTTGAGTGTGATAATCCGTTACTGTTATGCACTCGGCGAGTAAGTTCTTTGTCCGAGTTGAAGAGTCTGATATTGAGTAACCTTGGTGGTTCAGGGAGAAAAGAGATTAGAAGGGTGGGATATAGGTTTCTTGTACCGTTGGAAAATAGAATTTTTCGTTTTTGTCTGTTTCGGCTCCAGGGCGACGAACATGTGCGCCTCATGTTTGACATCCATGGGAGAATTATGGTGGAACAAGTAATGAAATTTTCTGCCGAGGTTGGTAATGTTGGTGGCGGTGGATCTGTATGTCTACTCGACTTTTGTGCAGGATGATCCACCTCTCGCACCACCACCAATTCATGTTGCTAGTTTAGTGGAAGACATGGACGTGGATGATGAAGACTTCGACGAAGAGTATGTTGCAGATAGCAACGATAGCTAGTGATTCTTTTGAAGGTGATGATGATGAGGAGTTTGTACCAGAGATGCCGGTAGAGGCTGTGATGAGTTATGTTTTGTCTCTTTCCATCCGATTTCGGTGCTATCAGATATACCAAGTCACTATCATGCATTAGATCTGGACGCGATGCATGAGAAATTTTCATTTTCCAACACCATAGAAGACGATTACAACCTAGACGGTGGGGTGGAATTTTGAGTCGGCCACAGATTCAAAAGTAGAGATGCATTAATGCAGGGTATGAAAAACTATAGCATACGCAGAAATGCTGAGTACCAAGTGGTTGAATCGGACTGCTTAAAGTACCATGTACATTGCTGCCAAGCTGCAACTGGATGTTCCTGGAGTCTCCGTGTAGCCCTCCGACAGAACTTCGGATACTGGTGAGGTCAAGTTTAATTATGTCGTATTTAGTCATTTATCATTGTTAAATCTGGTGTAGTTTCCAACCATGATTGTTCTATTTCGCTAGGAAAGTCCAGATGGTTGGTAGAGCGCATACGTGTTTAGTACCCACCATGTCCTAAGACCATTGATAGTTGGACAGCAATCTTATCTGCAATGTCATCTTGCTGGTGATACAATCCAACCCATCTGTCAGCATCCCTATCCTACAGGGTTCAGTTCGACAAAACTATCACTTCAAATCCTCGTATAGAAAAGTTTGGATAGCGAAGAAAAAGGAAATTGCGCATATATACGGGGACTGGGAAGAGTCATACAACAAGGGCGTTCCATGCTTATTGTGTTAAACACATGGCGCAAACTTCATGTCTCGTTTCAAGTAGTGGTAGCCACCAAAGATGGACCAGATTGTTCGACTTATCCGTCATCAGGTATCCCCCAATCAATAACATGATGTAACACTTTGCATACTGTCGGAGTGTGTCTAGTTCAGTGGTGTCGGGCAAATGTCGGACTCGGTTCCAAAACCATGTCAGCTTCAACAAGAAAGACTCCTTCCTCTGCGCTCCCTACTGTTGAACCACTGGAGGCTTGGCACCATGTAGTCGCTCCACCAACTCCTACGTCTCAATGCTGTACCATCTGTAGAAATCACAGAAGCACCCCAATTGACTCCCTATGCGCGCGTAGTTCGAGGTGGTACGCAACGTCCTGCAGAATGATGATGCACTCATCCCATGGCATGCAGGTGGAACGTATGGGTCTCCGGACGCCAGCGCTCTACGAATACCGTGATCAGGGAGTTGTCAAAGACGAAGTCTGTAAGAGACACCATGTCGCCGAAGCCAGCCTCCCTCAAATACGAGATGATGACGTCCGGTAGTAGAAGTGTGTGACTCACTCGTCAAGGAAGAATTAGGCGAGACCTGAAAATGATTCATACCCTATCAATGATCTGTTGCTAACGATACATTCAACTACCTGAACTATAAATTATATTCTAGTTATTGACAAGTGTCCTAACCATGACTGTATATATGCGATAACATAAACGTGAAGATAACAAAACTAACCGCGAAATCGGCTGTCCCGGTGACGTGCCATATCGCGTTCAATCAATTGATGTTCGGATCACATGTGCATCTGCGCGCGCCATTTTATTTTTACTTAATAATATGGTCAGAAAAGGATAGAAAAAAAGAAAAAGTGGTGAAAAGGTTAAAAATGGGACCCAGAACGTCATTGTGAATGATATATATATATATATATATATATATATATATATATATATATATATATTATAAATAAATTATCAATAAATATTTTTTAAATTATTTATTTTAATAAATAAATTTTTTTAATTTATTTAAATTAAAAACGTATTATTTTCATTTTCTGATGGTTTTAATCAAGCCTTATTAGTTGCTTCCTCTTTAAAATTAATTAAGTCATTACAATAATTATTGAAACAAATAGATCAATTTGCTGATGATATCAAATAATGTTACATATAAATCAGTTGTATATTATATCATATCGCATTCGTAAATAATATGTTTATCTCTTAATTATGTAGTACTAATCTAAAAATCATACAAACACACATACTTGATTAAATGATAAGATACCACCTAATGAAATTCAATAAGTTAATACAAAATACAAAATAAAATAAAAAACATTATTTCAAATTCGAAACAGCCAAGTAGCCAACTATAATGCTGCATCATATCATACATATGGAAATATTTGACTACGTTAGCTATAGATTAAAATCAATTACTAAAATTAGTTATCAGTATAAAATATATATTATAATATAAATATATATTAAAATTAATTTAAATTATATATATTTATGTTTATATATAAATATATTAATAATTATTTTTAGTAATTAATTTATACAAATATTATTTTAAAAAATAATTTAAATTAATTTTTTAAAATTAAAAATGACACTTAAATTTATGATTTTTAGATAAATATAAAAAAATTATGTCATTTAAATTATAATTTATTGATAAATTTATTTTGTTTAATATTTATTAATTATTATTAAAGTTAATAAATATTAATAAATAAACCAATTTTTTTTTTTTTTATCTTCTTAACGTTACTGCCATACATAATACATAATAGATATGATTGAGCTATGACTCATTCTCCTAGAATCAATCAATTATTTAGTTTATATTGATAATCCGGTTTATGGAGATGGTTGCCGTATGGTACGGGATACATGCACTTGATTATATAGTACAAATGCTGATTGGTGATTGGTGATTGGAACTTTAGGTTTGGTTACATGCATATATATCTGAGTCTTAATTTTTTAGATATTTTATGTATGTATAGTACCTTGAGAGTGTGGATCATGCATCTTATTAGGTTATTATTCTAGCGAAAGATCATTATAGGATATTTGTGTACAAATGTTAAGAAACATGTTGTGCCTTCCTAGAAGGATCACACCAACGTGTCCCATGCGTATTCATGTATGTTCATCCAAAGTCAATCTCAAGTCAAGCCAAAATGAAAATGAAAAACAAATATCATATATACTCTAGCTACCTCTTTGATTAATGGTGTCCCCATTCTTTGGTTCGTACACCAAACTCGTGCATTTTATTAATGGAGTCACACAATTAATTAATAATAATAGTTAGATCTTGATAGATACTAATTCCCTTCGAGTATAATCACATTTGTTATCTCTTAATATTTTATTTTTAGTTTTCTTCCTAGAACCAAAGTGAGTCATTCTTAATGTCGAAATGTCATAAAGTATCTCTATACTAAATTATATTTGTAAAGGATAACCGACAAAAATTAATAATTAAGAAATAATTTTCATTTTATAAATACTTTTTAAGCATTCTTAGAATAACTAGTGTTGAATTAAACAATTATTACTTAAACAGGTTATTAAATCAAGAGTGTTATATTCTTTTTTACTTGAATATATTTTGACCATTTATTGTATTTTATATAAATGATTTAGATTTACATGAGGTAATTTCGTATTCGACTTGACAAAATCTTTTATGATATAGTATTTGAGATAATAAAAGTTCAAATAATATCATATATATATATATATATATATATATATATATATATATTAAAGTTTGAATATTTAATTTAATATATAAATATATATAAAATTTTATCATATTATTCAAGAAATATTGAATTCCTTACATTTCTAGAATTGCATTATCATTCGCCAAATTAAACCTATCCTATTTGTTATACTCATCAAAAAGTTAAACTACTTAAAATTAAACATTTTTCAATAAAGTTGCACATAATTTTTGCTCACGTTTTTTGTGTCTTAATTTGTTCAATCTTATTAAAACTAAAGTAAAACCTCAGTTACTATATAATATGTACAACTCTAAAAACATGGGTTAATATATAACTATTGTCAATCAAATAAAGTTGAGGATCTGAAACTAACACTGAATAAACTCATTGAACAATTATGAGGTGGGTGATGTTTATTATTGAGTGAGCAACGGTAGCAAAAGACAAAATGTGTTTATCAATCAAGAATGTGTCTATTTTATTTGTTCAATTAGGTGGTCGGCAGATGAAGAAGGGGTCAGTGCTTCTTAACGGCATTAAAACATAACTTGGTCAACTTATGTCATGGGTGTTCATCATATTTCATATTAGAAAATTATTAGTCATATTCATACATAAGTTTTCACACAAATTAGTCTATCAAATAATTTAGGGTAAACTAATAATAATTTGGTTGTCTAATAAGTTTGTGGTTATTTTTTCTTTGATAATAATGGATAGATTTTTTTAACAAAAAAAAGTAGGTTTTTCCTAAATAAATGAAGATTACTGTTAGTTCTTCAAACTTTTATATACCAAACAAGATAAAGATATGACACGTTTAACAGATTTTAAATGGTAATACTAGAAAAACAAAAAAAAAAACAGCAAGAATTTATATTATTTAGTATTTATTAATTATCGTAACAATTAATAAATGTTAAATAAGACAAGTTATGACTGTTTTTGATTAATTTTGGCTAATTTTTTTTTTGTTATCAAATATTTCCGATTTTAAATCTCCCATAAACCAACAATTTTTAGAAGCTAAATTAGTGGTTTAATCAATAATTAAAGTAGCAAAAAGATATACTTGACGTGTTTATATTTCTTTCATCTTACAATAATTAGAGGTTGATTAAACAACGTTATTTCATCTTACAACGGTATTATAATAATTTCTACGGAAAACCAACAACGGCTTAGATTTGACGTGCTTATTTGCACAAAGCACAAGTCAATTATTATAACCTTAGAATCATATCAGCAAGGATGAATCTGAATTGCGAACCGTTGAAGATTGAAGTAACGGCTAAGAGCAAATTATGGAAGGAAGGGTTCATCCCTTGAAAATTGAAATAGGTAACAGGATTAAGTCTCAAATCTAACTGGGCAACGACGGAATCTAATATGCAAGAGATTCAATGAATAGTAGTAGTAATGTGTAATCCAAATTGGACGGACGGCTGTGCCACAAATTTGATCACTTCCAAGTTCCAACTTGGAAAAATGAATTGAATTGGCATTAAATGAAGTATAAAGAATGCTTATTACATCAAAATATCATTCTAGGGTGAAAAAATAAAAAATAAAAAATGCTAATGTCATTTTGTTAATTTCTCTGCCTGTCTAAGGGTGCGAAAAATTTTGTAGTAAATGTCTGTCATCATCAGGTATATACAGAAAAGAATCAAAGCTACTCTTCTATTCATCAGGGTATCCCCATTCTTCTCTCTTCTTCTTCTTCAAAGTTCAAATGTAACGGCCAAGCATGATAAGCATAACACTTGTATCATCCATGGAGCCACGCGAAACGGACAAATCTACAAGCTTTTTACATGCCAGCAATGGCTGCGGCTTGCTGCTACCTACGCAAAGAGGTCGAGCAATGTCTACTGCTTCTTGGTTACTAACCTGAGACAAGAGTTGCAATCAACAACTTATTAGTGATCGATCCAATACTATGAAACTATGAACATTGCAATGGATTTGATTTTAATGCTAATTTACCTTATCCCATAATCCATCTGAAGCTAAGATTAACAAGTCATGTTCAGGTTCGATCCTGATAACTTTGGTCTCGGGTTCGGCGATCACCCATTGTTTTAGGTGCCTATCGCCGATTCCCCTCGACACAGCAAGGGATCCTTGGATCCTCCATACACCGCGGCACAGATCAACATAGCCACCCTGCAAAACAAATTCAAATTTACTCAATACATAAGAATGAAGATAGCCAATACGGAAATCATGATGATTCATGGAATGCTTCTTACCTGAGTCTCAATTCTTTCCCTTTCATCTTCCCGGGAAGGGCGGTGATCGGAAGTGAGGGCCTCAGCAACCCCTCCTCTGCTTATAACAGCGCGGCAATCGCCGGCATTGGACACAGCAAGGTTACCATTGCGAATCAAAGCGGTGACACAGCAAGATCCGCCATGGAGATCGCTTTTCAAGAAAGCAGAATCAGTCTTGAGATAACCGCGCTTCACAGCCTCCTCAATGCTATCTTCTTCTTCGCTAATAATCACTTCATCTAACACATTCTTTTCTAAGTTATTTGCCACAAATTCGGCAGCCTTTGCACCACCGTGCCCATCGAAAATTCCAAAAAATGCCTGCATTCATCATTTCCAAACAAATTTTGCTAATTAGATTTTCTCCAAATCCATTCCACCTAGGGTTACATGAATCCTATTAATAACAAATAAAAACCCTAAATCTGAATTAAAAAGAAAAAGTAAAATTTTGTTACCAGTTTTTGTTGTCCGCGTAGGTTATCAGCAGCGGAGTAGCGATCTTCCATGTACTCCCTCCTCCCTCTCTTGCAATAAACAGAGAACGCATCACGCTCCTCCTCCACAACATCACGCGGCGGCGCAGCAGAGGGTGTGGGGGGAATCCCAAAGGCCAAGGAGCTAACAGGTATATCAAGCCTAGCAGGCCTCTTCCTCTTCAAAACGGTGCCGTTTGGTGACGTAGCGGAAGCTGAAACGGCAACAACACCGGAAAGCGAAGCGGGAATAGGCGGCTTGGGAAGACGAAGACGCAACGGCGACGAAGAAGGAGAAGAAGGAGAAGGAGAAGAAGAAGAAGCGGGAGAAGAGCAAGACGACGCCGTAGAAGAAGCCGCAGCAGCAGAAATTGAAGTAATGATTGAAGGCTTGGAGTAGAATAGCGATGACGGAGGAGAGAACACTGGAGAATTGGAAACTGCGACGGAGCAAGACATGTTCTATTCTATTCTATTCTATTCAATTCAATTCAATTCGATTTGAAACGTTGGAATTGGTCTCTCTTTCTCTCTGATTGGTTACATAGAAGAGAGGAAAAGAAGAGAGAGGAATGTGTATTTATAGGGTTCAGAAACAGAGAAGCAGTGTGGGGCCCGTTTCATTTTTTGCGTGTTATTTGCCGCACAGGCACACAGCTATGTATGTAATCTATCCTCAGTCAAATTTCTTTCTTTAAAACCTTCTTTGACCACTATTTTCTCTCTCTAAATGACTCTTCTCACCCTCCCTAATCTGCTTTTCTGTTACCCTTCTCTTATTTCGTTATACTACTATTTATCTTAGTAATAACAACAAATTTATTTTTTCCATTTTTCTCCTCTATTAGTGTAAATTAAATATTTAAATTAATTATATTACGTGTCCATAAAAAAGTAATCATTAAATTAATTATTTATATATAAATATATGATGATTAATTTTTTATATGAACATACATTTTAACATTTTTTTAAAATTAAATAGTTTAATTTGTCTTTAAATTTTATTTTATAATTGGTTAAATTTGACTATGTATCAATTTTTATACAAATGTTTGTAGGGTAAATTAAATATCAGTGTTTTTTTTTATTCATATTACAAACATTGAAAAATTTACATAATATAATAGACATAGTTTTAACCTTATAAAAAATTGCTAGCAAATATCATCGTATAACTACTGTAACAATCTATAAGATAGCGTTTGGTGAAGAGATAGAGACGAAAAAATTAAGACTAAGAGACAGAGATTAAGAGACAGAAATTGAAATAAATTTTAATATTCTGTTTGGTATAAAATGAAAGACAGGAATTGAAATAAGAATGAAACTCTAATTTAATTTGCACAAAAGATAAAATTGGAATTAATTAATTGAAATAAGAGTATTTTAGATATAAAATGTTATTAAAGTTTCAGTCTCCATCTCTAAAAATTTTAGTCCCCTGTGTCTCTACTTTTTGGAGATACTGAAATACTAAAATTTCGGAAACAGAGACAGAAATTTTAATACCAGTTTCTGAACCAACAAACACGAGAGTCTCAATCTCTCAGTCTCTGTATCAGTACCTCAAAACAAACGCTACCTAAAGTACATATTTATTTGATGCGACATGTGTGTCTTTTGTGTCCAATCGTATCTTAATAAAAAATAAAAAAAATTCGAACACGTTTGGACAAATCTAAATACTATCACGTATCAGCATATTCAATTTTATTCTTAATATATATGTATTCTTAAAATGAGTTTAGAAATAGTATTTATTATTAATTATTAAACAAAAAATATTTTAAATATTTTATATAATTAAAAAATTAATTTATATTTTAATATCAATCAAATACCAAAATATGATTATAATTTCTCTAAAAACTACTTTATATTTTATATATATCGTGTTCCCTTATCTTATAAGAATTTTAAATTTGTGTGTCGGTGTGTACCATTTGATGTCATGTCATATGTCCGTACATTATAAATAACAGTAATACTGTATAGTAAAAAATGAAGTTGAAAAAAAAAAGTGAAAATTACACTCTTTATAATTAAGAAAAATAAAAAATTAAAAACATTATATACAATGTATATTTTACTCAACATGTAACAACAATATTTTACTTTTCACCAAATATCATTTTTCACCAAAAAATTTTCCCTAATATAAATGTCGCATGTGACAACTTATGGTAATATAACATGAATAACTTCAAAAAATATTTTAAAATACGATAAAAATTAATATAAAAAAAACTATATCATAAAAGGCAGAATATTTTTGTTTGAACTTAAAATGTAATAACATTAAGTTATTTTTAAAATATTTAAGATAAAAATAAAAAATAAGAAATAATATTAACATTTACTTCTAAATATTTCAGATAAAAATAATACTGATAAAATAATATTTACTTTTTTATATATTTTTTCTGTTTGCCCTATGGATTAGTGTAACTTAAGTTTTTTTTTTTTAAAAAAAAGCATAATCCTTGCTAGGATTTTGTTCTATAATTGGTTAACGTTTCATGTTTCTTAAAAAGAAAGATACTCAATGATCAAGCTAGTTAATGCATAAAATAGTGGTCAACTGGTCATGAATGTGAATGAGTGTAAAAAAGGTAAATATATATTGACTAAAGAGAATATTACCTCTTATTTTAAATTATTTATTTTAGAAAAATATATATTATTCTGTTCTTAGAAATTGAAATACATAATTATTAGCGGGAATTAGTATTTTCTAGAAAAGATCTGCATAAATTATCTAGAGGCATTAGCATTAAAACCTACTTTGAATGTTGACCAGAACCTGTTGTTATTAAAGGTATTTTGAATTGAACAACGAAGGGTATGAATGTGATTTGGGCGGTGAAGAAGTGTGATATGGGGAAGTAAATACAACTGTTAAAGACTAGAATATTATTAAATTAGAAAAAAGATTGAAAAAAACATTTGAGGGGTGGGGTTGTTCTAATTGCAGCCTGCGGATAAAATAATTAAATAAATAAGAGTATAGTTAGATTGTATTTTAAGAGCATATTTTAAAAGAATAATAATAAAAAAATATTAAATTTTTTATGTATCAAATATATGTATAACATATATTTTTATAAAATATTGTTATAATATTTTTTAAATATGCTCTTAAAAACAGAAGATAACAAAATTCAATAAATAAATAGAAAATAGTGTTTTTGACCCAGGAAAGAAGGAAAAGGAAAAATAAAGAATAGCGTTTTCTTAATTACGGAAAATAAGTGTTGAAAGAGTGTTTTTCGTTCTTAGCTTTTCGGCTTTGACTTAATCACTTACAAGGTCACCGTTGCCTAGGCCAGCTTCCAAAAAAGTATTTGATTATTTGCTTAGTTTAGAATTTTTTATTTATTTTGGCATGAGAGCATGGGGAACCACTTTTGTGATTAACATGGAGAGAGAAATGAGAATTGAATTTCAATTGAGAAAGTTCTTTGAAGTTACCGTTGGGATTAACAGATAACAATAAGGACAGATTCTTCATTGCTTGGCTTCCATGACTCATGACCGTTGTCGCCTCTCAAATGGTGTTAGTGATAAGTGACAAAACTCACAACCTGAATCTAAGTGCCCTGTCTGGTAGCCATTTCATCCGTGTGAGCCTGTGAAGATTTTTTTTTTCCCCATAAAATCAGTTCTACTAGATAGACAATAAAAAAATCTAAACAAGGTAAACAATAAATTAATTTCTTAGCCCATCAAAAATTAAAAAAAATCCACTCAAATTAAGTAACAAAAAACTGTTTTACTTTATGTTTTCAAAATTTGACTATTTGCTGTTGCTATCAAGGTTGCGAGAACCGGACCGGTCAATGAACCGGTGAGGTTACTGGTTCAATAGTTCAATGGTTCGACCGGGGTTTAACCGGGATTCAACCGGTTTAATTAAATATTAAATAAAATTATTAAAAAATCTAAAAATAAATTTAAATATATTAATTTAATAAAAAACCGTTAAAAAACCGGCCGGTTCGATCGGTTTACCGGTTAACCGGCCGGTTCGACTGGTTTTTTACCGGTTTTTGCTAGCCGGTTTTTGAGCTTACTCGGACCGGTTAATTGACCGGTTCCCAGTTGAACCGGCCGGTCCGGTCCGGTTTTCAGAACCATGGTTGCTATTGATTTCTATATTTTAAAGGTTTAATTATTTTGTTGGTTCTATAGTTTTGTGAAATTTTTAATTAGATTTTTATATATTTTTTTAATGAGGCTTACTACACATACAAGTCTTTTTGACTTACAAGTTTTACAAGTTGCTACACATTAGAGTCTTTTAATGCGTTATTTAATTTCCAAAGCGCTACACTCACCGTGAATTATGAACGACTCCTCTTCCTCTTCCTCTTCCTCTTCCTCTTCCTCTTCCTCTTCTTCTTCTTCTTCTTCTTCTTCTTCTTCTTCTTCTTCTTCTTCACTCACCGTGAATTATGAACAACTCATCTTCATCTTCCTTTTCCTCTTCCTCTTCCTCTTCCTCTTCTTCTTCTTCTTCTTCTTCACTCACCGTGGATTATGAACAACTCATCTTCCTCTTCCTCTTCCTCTTCCTCTTCTTCTCCTTCTTCTTCTTTTTCCTCCTCCTCCATGTATTTCTTCGTTATTCTCTTTGCCTTTTCATTAGTTGTTTTATTTGCGTTTATTACTGGTATTCTTGTTTCGTTTTTTTTCGATTTTCATGGTTTCTGAAATCAAGCTTTGAAATCGTTTTGAAGATAATGAAACTTCAGAAATACACCCAAACGATTATAGAAAATACACCCAAACGATTATAGAAAATACACCCAAACGATATTTCTTCGTTATTCTCTTTGCCTTTTCATTAGTTGTTTTACTTGCATTTATTACTGGTATTCTTGCTTCTTTTTTTTCGATTTTCATGGTTTCTGAAATCAAACTTTGAAATCGTTTTGAAAATAATAGAACTTCAGAAATACACCCAAACAATTATAGAAAATACACCCAAACGATTATAGAAAATACACCCAAACGATATTTCTTCGTTATTCTCTTTGCCTTTTCATTAGTTGTTTTACTCGTTTATTACTGGTATTCTTACTTCTTTTTTTTCGATTTTCATGGTTTCTGAAATCTAAGCTTTGAAATCGTTTTGAAAATAATGAAACTTCAGAAATACACCCAAACGATTACAGAAAATACACCCAAACGATTATAGAAAATACACCCAAAGGACACTTTATGCATAATTCAGAACTCTTTCTCTTTCTCCTCCTCATATTCTGCTGCTTCTTCTTCTTCTTTAAAAATGATTTCAGAGCTTAATATCAAAAAATAATGGAAATCAAGAATAACGAAAAAAGAAAACAAAGAGAAAAGCACGTAAATGAAGAAGGAGAAAGAGAAGGCAAAAAACGAAAGAAAAGAAGAAGAAGAAGAGGAGGAAGAGGAAGAAGAATGTGCAGCAAGAAGAAGAAGACAGTGCAGTGAAATTGTGCAGTAACGGTTGAAGAAGGAGAAAGAGAAAGTAAGAAACGAAAGAAAAAAAGAAGAAGAGGAAGAGGAAGAAGAACGTGCAGTAACGTTCAAGCGCGTTAATATAATAACTTGTAAAGACTTGTATAAAAAATGCTTGTATATGGAGAATTTCTCTTTTTTAATTGGGTTTCTGTACTAATTTTTTTTCAATTAAGTTCCTCTTAGTAGTAATTGACTTAATTTTATAGGGACCTAACTAAAAAAAAAATTGGTATAGGGACCTAAATAAAAGGAAAAAAATATAGGGACCTAATTAAAAAAAAAATTTGGCGCAAGGACTCAATTAAAAGGAAAAAAAATATAGGGACCTAATTAAAAATTTCGCGAAACTATAGGACCAATAGAATAATTAAACTTATTTTAAATGGTTGATTTTTAAATTTTTAAATTTGTTAATAATTATTTAATTAATTAGAAATCTAAATTTTAATTGCCCAGTTGGTCCTCTTCATTAGTCAACCTCAATGTCGCCAAACTTTTTCTCTATCAAGTCGTCGGTTTAGAATGAAAATAATCATTCACATAAAATGAATATCTAGCGAATTTTATTGTATCTATATAAATCCAATTCAAATTAAATGAACATTCACTTTAGAATGAAAATAACCATCCATATACTTAGTAAAATAAACATCCACATCCAAAAAAAAGGAAAAGGAGGAGGACTCCAACGGCGGAGGAGGATGGCAACAAGACAGCACCGTCTAACGATCACGAGACAGCAGTAGCGGCGCCACATATACAACCCCAAACACGTTAACGAGGGTGTCCGGTAAAGTAACGACGGTGATGTGCGGGGGGGGGGTGGTGGTGGTCAAAGGAGCAACGACGACAAGAGTTCGGAGGCGACGATGGTGTCCGGAGAGGGAGAGATCGACACCGATGAGGGGCTGATGAGATGAACAACGTCGGTGCTGAGAGGGATTTGGGGAGAAGCTGGTGCGGCAAAAAGGGAGAACATCGGTGTTCTTCTACTTCTCACCGGCTATCTCCAGCAACGACGGTGAGTAATGGTCGTGGACGTGAGAGGAATTGGCGCGAACATCGGAAGCATGGTTATGGTAGAATTAAGAGTAACCGTGCATAGTGTGAATGTGTTTAGGTGTTAATCCTGATTTTTCAAATTTTAAAATCTGTTAATAATTATTTAATCAATTAAAAATTTGAATTTGAATTTTTTTTGAATCGTTGTTCATATTGTTCATTATATATATTGTTTATCTATACTTTTTCTTTTTCTAAGATTCATCTAACAGATAGACGAATTTCTGCAATAAACACAAAATTTATTCGACAAAATTTGTCTATGAATTTGACAAACTTGTTTACGTTATAGTATGATTTAGATAATCTTAATATATATTTATTTTTTAATTAATCCTATGCATAAAATGTGTTTTAATTTTTTTATATTTATTTTATGAAATTTTTTAAAGTTTAAAAAATATCTTCAGTGTTTAATTTATTTGTATTTTGTCCCATACATTTTAAATATGTTTCGAATATCTCATTGAGAACTAATATTTAATAATAAAAATGTTGACGTAAAAATTGTGTGTTGATGTATTATTAAGGTAAAATATAAGGTACAGATCAAAGTTTAAAGATATGCTTACGTGGCAAAATATAAATCATACATTTTAAAGCCACACTTTTCACTTAAAATCGTAACTCTTCACAAAGAAAAGCGTCACCTAATGGAAAAAAGTAAATTAGAAGATTTAAGAGAAGAAATAATTAAATTATCAAAATTAATAGATCAAAAATTAATTATTTTAACCAATGTTAATTGTAATGATACCGAATTCTTAAAATCAATACAAAATGATTTTTCTCAAAATCTTTATTTTACTATAAGTTTTATTGAAGGACTTCAAAAACCTGAAAAAACTTATTTTTCACACGGAATTTCTAAAAAATGCTACCATGAAAATGATTTCCCACATCTTTATCATACTTTTAACTCACAATTAAATTCTATAGTAGATATGCTTGAAGAAATATTAGTATCCATAAAATTTCAAAGAAATAAGGAAAAAGAGAATCCCAAAGAAGAAAAATTTCAAAATATAATCGACATAACAGACTTAAAAGTAAAACCACCATTGAAATTATGAATATTGAAGAAAAATTAGAAGAAGTTACAATGCTTTTTAAACAATTAAAAATGGCTCAAGAAAATAATATTATGGAACATGGTTTTCAAATAGAAGAAGAATTAGTAAATTATGAAAATATAGAAAATGAAGAACACATTCTAGATTATTCAAGTGACGAAGAACCAGCAATTCCAATACAAGTAAAAAATGAAGCTGGAACATCTAAGGATAATCAATCTCAATTTAAATGGGAAACAGGTTTTGATAATTATGCTTTTAAAAAAGGTTTATAAATAAAGATTCAAAATATACAAAAATACCATCAAAATACATTCCTAAAATCCAGGAAATGGAAGGAGAAAGAATGCTTGACTTAGACTGTAAAAAGAATGAAAAAGAAATTTTCGAAAATTGGTTGAATTCCTTTTTATTAGAAGCTTTTACTAATCCAAAGCTTAGTGATTTGTCTGGAAGAGATATTTGGAATTACATAGGGTTTCATACTAAAGGAACTATAAGTGATTATATGACTTCAATAGAAAACCAAATAATAGAAGATTTAGCAACAAAAACAACAGCTTATGATAAGATATTATATATAATGATGATTCTATATAAAGAATTTTTTGAAAAAAATATTATAGATCATAGACAAGAAGTCTATAATAAAGAATATCAAGAAGCAAAAAATCATTTAGCTAATATTCAGATACATGATCTATGTAATGTGGAATCTTATATATGCGAATATAGAATACATTATTACAAATTAAAAGAAGAAGATAAAAATCATTATCTTAGTATGTATATAACAAAACTTCCATATCCTGCTAATGAATTTATAATGGGAAGATTTATAAGAGAAATAAATAGAGGGACAATTGAAAATAATTTTGGTGGAGCAACCTCTGCAATAAGAGAGGAAATAAAAGAACGTTGTATGCAAGAAGCGACTCAAAAAAGATTTGCAAATATAATTAGAATTTGCTGTCAGGATAATGAAGAAATACCCAAAAAATATGGTTTTAATAAAAATTTTCAAAGAAAAAGAAAATATCAATTTAGAAAAAGAAAATACTATCCAAATTGGAGAAAAAAGAGGTACTTTAGAATAAGAAATAACAATAAAAATAAAAGACAAAAAAATGACTATTTCCCGAATAAAAAAGAAAATTGCAAGTGTTGGTATTGCCAAGAAGAAGGACACTATACAAATGAATGTCCCAAAAAGAAGTATAAAAAAGATCTTACTAAGCAAATAGAAATTGCTAAGTCTTGTTTTATGGAACCATTAGAGGAATCTGATGATAACTTAGACTATATTTTTGAATATGTCTCAGAAACAGACTCAGAGATTGAATAATAATGCCATATTTATTACTATAAAAATAACAGAAAAGTTTATAAATGCTTTTATAGATTCTGGAGCAACACAATGCTTTGCTAGTTCAAATATAAAACTTGATTGGAAAAAATTAAAGAAACCATTAAGAGTTAGAATAGCTGACAAATCAATACATAAAATTGACCAAAAAACAGAGATGGCTGAATTTTTTATTCAAAATTATAGGTTCATTGTTCCATCTATATATATGTTAGATTCTGGAATAGATTTTATTATAGGAAATAACTTTTTAAAGCTATATCATCCATTCATTCAAGAATTAACATATATAGTTTTAAAAGCTCCACATGATTCTTCAATAAATCAAAAATCAAAACGTATAAAAATAACAACTACTACTATAGATAAGATCTTAAAATTTAAAATATTTTCTATATTAGAGACATGTTATTTAAATTTATACTTTCAGATAAATATCCCAAAAAATAATCTTGAAATAAAGATAGAAGAACTTTTGGATGAAATTTGTGCTGAAAATCCTTTAGATATTAAAGATACAAATAACGAATTAGTAAGTATTAAATTAAAAGATCCTACAAAAGAGATAAATGTTCCAAATAAAATTCCTTATTCCGCAAGAGATAGAGAAGAGTTTTCATTAGAATGTAGAGATCTTTTGGAAAAAGGAATTATAAGATTAAGTAAAAGTCTTCATGCGGCTCTAGCCTTTTATGTCGAAAACAATAATGAAATTAAAAGGGGAAAACGAAGAATGGTTATTAACTATAAGAAGATGAATGAAGCAACTATTGGTGATGCTCATAAACTTCCAAGAAAAGATTCTATTTTAGAAAAAAAATCAAAGGAGCAACTTGGTTTTCATCTCTTGATGCAAAATCAGGATATTGGCAACTTCGTTTAGACGAAGAAACAAAGAAATTAACTGCTTTTACTTGCCCAACAAAAGAATCAACAAGTGTGTTGCTCTATGAATGGAATGTATTACCATTCGGATTAAAACAAGCCCCATGTATTTATCAAAGATTTATGGAAAAAAATCTAAAAGAGTTAAATGAATTTATTTTAGTGTACATTGATGATATACTAATTTTTACAAAACAGGATAAAGAAGATCATCTTCAAAAATTATTAATAATTTTAGAAAGATGTAAAGAAAAAGGATTAGTTCTTAGCAAAAAGAAAGCAAGAATAGCAAAACAAGAAATAGAGTTTCTTGGATTAATTCTATCCACTCAAGGAAAGCTAAAACTTCAGCCAAATGTCCTAGAAAAGGTAAATTTATTTCATAATAAAATAGAAGATAGAAAACAATTACAAATATTTTTAGGATGTATAAATTATATTTCTGATCAAGGATTTTTAAAGAATATAACAGAATACACTAAAAGCTTATTTCCAAAAATAAGTACTAAAAAAGAATGGAAATGGGATGAAAAAGACAGTATGCAAATTCAAAGGATTAAAGAATTATGTGAAAAACTTCCAGAACTTTATATTCCAGAAGAAAATGACTACTTAATAGTAGAAACAGATGCTTCAGACATAACCTGGTCAGGATGTCTAAAAGCTAAGAAAGCTATAAAAAGTTTGGAACAAGAAAAAGAATCACTAAATTCTAAATATTCCCCAAAGGAATTACTTTGCAGGTATATTTCAGGGACTTTTACTCCAACAAAACAGAGATATACCACTCATGAAAAGAAAACTCTAGCAGCAATTAAATTTCTTAAGAAATGGAAAATTGATTTACTACTCAGAGAATTTACATTAAGGATAGATTCAAGTTACCTAACAGGTTTCATACAATATAATTTAAAAGTTGATTATAATCATGGACGATTGGTAAGATGGCAATTATTTTTGTTACAATATCCAATAAAAAATGAATATATTAAGGGTGACAAAAATGTTATTGCAGATACATTAACAAGAGAATAGAGTTAGTCTACAACGCATTAGATCAAAAAATTCAAAAATATGAGCAAGAACTCGAAAAATGCAAGCATTGCCAGCAAATAAGGACACAGATCCAATCTCTCAAGAAGGCCATTGAAACAATGAAATCAACACAACAAGCGAAACCATCAGAGTTCAGCCAGCTAAGCATGGTGGACAAATCAGGTCAAGAAAAAATTTCGAAAAATAAAACAATTGCTGAAATCATTAAAAAATTCACCCAAGATAAAAAATATTATGTAATTTATAATGGCCCCATGAAAGGAGTATATGATGCCTGGGAAAAAGCAGCACCATTCACACACCAGTCAAGGATAATTTATAAAGGAGGATTTTCAACACTAGAAGAGGCAAAGGAATCCTTCAGGGAATATGAAGCTCTTCATCCAGAACAAACTCTAAAAAGAGCAGATAAAACTCCGATTCAAGCCCAGAGAACAGGAATAATGAGAAATATTCCTACAAGAGCTGAAATCAAGGAAAAGAAAAGGGTCTGTAGATCAAATCTCAGAGAAACCCTTAACATAGTCCTAAATTGGACTGAAGAAAAAAGGGCAATTTTGGGATATTATCCTATTGCCAAAGAACAACTAACAAAGCTGGTTATATTTCCAGATGCTTCCCCATCGGACACATATCAGTTTTTCCAGTATGGATTAATTGATACAATTTTAATTTTTAATGATCTAAAAATTATTAGTGAGTTTCCTGCAGGATTCGTTGATGCAGTAAAGAGATTTAAAAATATGATTGACAATGTAAATCCAAGGGATATATCCCTAAAATTTACGAATAGTCAACCTATTTTTAATGAAGAAGAAGAATGCTTGATTCCAGCACATCAAGTAATATTCATGTCCGTTTTCCCAGGAAATTTTCAACCAATTGATCAAGTTCAAGATTTAACAATCTACAGTCATGAAGGTAGACTAGCCAGCACACTAGCAAGGGTGTTCGAAAGAACTCAAAAGATAACAAGGGAATCTCACACAAGAATCAATTATAAAAGTAGAAATACTCTGCTTGTGTCCAGTAAAAGAAATGAAATTGAAGAAAGAGAGATGAGACTCTTGGTAGAGTTTGAATCTGCATTCTACAATCTATCCGGACTCTTAGAAAAACTCCCTGAAGGGATAAAAAGGAATCTCTGCTATTTGATAAAAAAAACAGAGAAGACCACAAGTGCCAGCTGTGTGTCTCAGAAATATCTGAAGAAAGCAATAATGAAATGGGATCCACCCACATGATGAAAGAAGACAGCTCATCCACCCACATAAAAGAAGAGGACAGCACATCTGAAGCATCTCTCGACATTATTGCATAATGACGTAAGCGCTTAGGTCATAGAGCACCAACAATGTAGCTGGTGCAAGATAATAAATAATGACGTAAGCAATGACGTCATAAGAAGGGTAAGGATGGGAACTGTCCATCAGACCCAACCATTATAAATAGATTGCTTAGGCAATTGTAGAAGCATCAGACAATAGAAAGCAGGAGGCTAAGAGTACTCATATGCTAGGAGAGCAAGGAGGAAGCTGTCGAGGCGATTCTGTAGTCTGACAAAAGAATTCCCTTAGGAAAAATAGTTTTAAACTCCCCTCTGGAGTTAATATCTATCATCTTCCCTCTGGAGATAAAAACATCTTATGTAAAATATACTAAATAAAGGAAGTTTTTCTCTAGAAAGGTACGCCTTTATCCTAATCTCTTAGTTATGAATTATTTAGAAAGTTTAGAATTAACGGAAGAATCTGATTATTATAGATTATCTGCCTTATTAGATAATGAAAAATAGGCTGTTCTAAAAACAGAATTAAATCTCAAATCAAATGAAAATTTTAATAAACAAAATCTTTTAAAAGAAGTTTTTAATAGAAAAAATATAATATACTATGGAAAAATTCAACTTGAAGCCCCTATAAAAATAAAATCCGCCAATGGAGAACTTGAAATAGCTTTGATAAATGATGAAGAATTAAGTAAACAGATTGAGAAAATTAAGGATCAACAAAAAAGATCTAAAATTGGATGGATTCATATTAGTACTATACAAGTCTTAATTAAATCTACATATATGAAAGGAATTAATTCACCAATAAGCTTAGCAATTTGTGATAAAAGAATTACTGATGACCCAATAGATCAAATAATTGGAATTGTTCATGGAAACTTGGTAAACGTAAATGTTAAATTCAATGCCCATCTTGGATACGCTATACCTTTATCAACTGAAAATCTTGGAAGATCTATAAGCTTAGCTTATAAATTTCACAGAAAGAATCTAATGGAACAAGATGATGAACCATTTTCAATTACATATGCAATAAATTATGCTTTAACAAATAGCCATCATAGTATAATATTTAAAAATAGAGAAAGAATTTATGTTGATGAATTATTTCAGAAAATTGTAAAAACAGAAATACCAAAATATAAAGCTATTGAAAACCCAGTTCTATTATTAAAAGAACCATCAGGAAAATTAGTTTCATCGAATTTTCAAATAAGAGAATCTAAAATTAATAGCCCTTTAAGTTTATCTAAGTTAAAAATTAAAGAAGAAAATTCTGAAATAAAAGAACTAACAAAAAAGGTCGAAAAATTAAATGAAACCCTAAACACTAAATTATGACAATAAATAAAGAAGAAATATATGTAACTTATCAAGACAAGAAACAAGAGCTATTTGAAAGAAAAAATCGTTTGAATTATTTACAGTTTTCTGAAATAAATCAAAGAGCATTTGAATCCCTAAAAATAATCTATGACAAGTTGAAAAGAGAAGTTGAAGAGCTAGAGAAATTAATAGAATCTCTAGAAAATAGTGATGAATCAATGATGGAGTTTGCAAAAATTTTAAAATAAATAATGAAGCATAAAAAGATTGAAAAACTAGAAAATAAAATAAAAAGAAATAGGACAAGAAAATTAAAAGGTAAAATAAAGGAGTATAAAAGGAAATTAAACAATCTTCAGATTGAAATTGATCTTATAATAAAAGGGATAGAAATAAGAATAAATATAAACAAGTTAGAATTAAACTTAAAAAATTTATAAATGCTTGGAAAACCATATTATGACTTAAAAGAATTAAAGCTATTGAAAGAAAAAATAGAGAATGAAATTGAAAAATTAAACAGATATTTAGAAACAGGAGAAAGTGTAGAAATAAAAGAAGTTATTGAGGATTTAAGAAATTATATTAAAGAAAAAGACAAACAGATAAAAAATTTTATATACAATAATCCATGCAAAAAAGAATATTATAAACTAAAACAAGATTGAAAAGTTATAAATCAAAACTAGTAGAAATGGTCAATACTTTTTATCAAAATCCTTTAAATAAAGTACCTATACAAATTATAAACTTATTCAAAGTAAAATACGAAGAGTTAATAGAAATTTTGAAAAAGAAATTAAAAGAAAAGTCGAAGTTAAAAAATTGGTATCAGAGCCAAGTTAACGATTAAGGGTAACACTTTCTCTTTAAGTAACACTTTTAGTGATACACTTTTAAATCAACAAACAACCATAAAAGACAAAAATCTGTACATCTACATCTGTACACTAGATGGACTCATTATTAATAGGTAGTTATCTTTTACTGATATGTTAGTTATACGTCAATATAAAATTGTTATATTATATATTGTCTAAAATATAACTACATGAATATAATTAAAATATATAACAGCATAACATAATATTAAAACCAGAAGATTAAAGATAAAATTAAAATCAAATACAAATGACTAAATATTCACAATAAAATCATGATACATTATTTTTAGAAAAAAAAGATAAATAGGTTCCTAACTTTTTAAATTTTTGATAAATATATCCCTGACAAAATTTAAATACAAAAAAGTTCGTAATTTTAACAAACGGAGGATAATTTAGTCCTTCCGTTTATTTGCTTCTCATACACCAAATGAAACTGGCTGACGTGGCTGAAACGGTGTCCAGATGTCCGTTACAATGCCACGCTAGAAGGGGAATAAAGTTCGAAGGACAAATAAGTCTTTAACGTCATTTTGCAAATAAAATTCGAAGGACAAATAGGTCATTGAGAATTTAGTTCATTATACTTCTATTATGCTTCTATTATGAGAATTTAGTTTATAAAATTATGCTTGTATTTTAAAATCTAGTTAACTTATTGTATTTTACAATTTAAATTATTTGTATTAAAATTGCGGGCTTGTTCTGTTTCTATTTTTTTTCTTAAATTGTATTAGTTCAATTTTAGTGTATTTGTGTATTATATTAGATTTTGTTAAATTGCATTAGTTCATTTTTCATCATACCAGTGGCATTAGTTAGCATCAGATCATTTATACATCAAGTTAACATTAGTTCATTTGTGCATCATTCATGTATTAAGTTAGTATTAGTGTATTTGTGTATTATATTAGAACCAGTATTTTTATCCATAATAACATTATGAAAATATTTTTTTAAATTATAGTTCACTTTGTTCTAACAGTATAAATTATGCATGGCACAAAAGATTTATAAAATCAAACTACCTCTACAAAAAAGTCGTAAGTTGACAAAAGTCTCTGGTTAAGAAGACCAAAATACTGCGGATAAAAAATTAAATAATAAGATTTTTAGTTATTATTTTTATATTAAAAAATATAATTTTTTATTAATAGTTAATTTTAACATTCGTTATCTAAAATTTAAAATAATTTAATGTGTATATTTTTACATTTAAAATATTTTAATTGTAAAAAAATATCGGATGATATATTTTGATTTGTCAAATTATTAATATAAAATATAATTATATATAGAGTAAAAATAGTAGAGAGAAATAGAAAAATAGAGAGAGGTAGATGAGAGAATTTAGAAAAGGAGTTTATTAACTTTGAAAAAAAATATTTCTCTCAATTTTAATAAGAGTGTCATGCGACACATTTGATTATTAAATTAGATAATAATATATGATACATAATATATGTATATTTCAATTAGATAGTAATATATGATACATATAGAAGCATAATGAACTAAATTTTTAAGGACCTATTTGTCCTTTGAACTTTATTTGCAAAATGACGCCAATGACTTATTTGTCCTTCAAACTTTATTCCCCTTCCAGCGTGACACCGTAACGGACACCTGGACATCATTTCTGCCACATCAATCAGCCAATTCCGTTTGGTATATGAGAAACAAATAGACGGAAGAACTAAATTATATTCTGTTTATTAAAGTCAAAGACTTTTCTATATTTAAATTTTGTCAAAAATATATTTATCAAAAATTTAAAAAATCAGAGATTTATTTGTTTTTTTTCTTTTTAGGATTCACTTCAATACAATAAAATCTCACAAGTTTAAAAATTACAATAAGTACTACATATTCTTGCACATAAATATTTGTTTAAAGGTACAAAAAGGGTCCCAGTCCAAAAAATAAAAAAGTACAAGAAGGGCAATGGCATAGCTTTGCACATGCACCTGCTCCAATAGTTTGTGAAAAATATTAGTGGTGTCATAATATATAATATTTCTCGTTCACTTGTTATTTTTTTTAGGGTTTAGTTGACATGTATTCTTAATTTATTATTAAAAAAATTAAAATTTTTTAGTTAATAAATATAAAATTTAAATTTTTTATGTTTTTAATAAAAAATTTTAATTTACAATCTTAATATAAAATAGATAAATTCTTTTTTTATTATTACAAATTAGTCCAATAACCTTTTAATTTTGGATTTTGACTAATTTACTAATAGATTAAAGCCTTTAAAGTTTAGGACAAGTCATAAGACACAGGTTGCAGGACTTTCCAATTTTTATGCTGCAATTAGTGGGATTGAAATTAAGATTTTATTTTATTTAGTACTATTTATATTTTTATTGGTTTGTTAATTTAATTCTTTAAGACAAAATATTAAAATATTCAATAATACTTGATTATATTTATGTAGATTTGATGAAGAATTCACAAGTTGTAACCTTCGAAACTCCACCAAAAATTATGTTAAAATTTAAATATAAATATCATTATATAATTTTATATTTAAATTATTGGTTCCTTCAAAAATTCTCTTCAAGCTTCACCACTTAAGAAGGGATCGAAAACCCAAAAGAAACCCAACTGAAAAAAACGGAACACCCAAAAGGAAAAAGAAAAAAAGAAAAAAACATAGGCAACAAAACAGCGAAGTTTTAATTGTTCTTAGGATAAATATATTTCAAGCTACAGAAAAGGGCCAAAGGTCCAAAAATGAAACTAAAGAACAACAAACAAAGATAAAGCGAATAGAGACCCCATAAAAGATCATTTCTAAGGCTCATTTGATTAAGACAAAAACAAAAAGCTAATTTGATTTGGGTTTGTTTTGGACAGGTTTCATTTACAGCTGAGTTTTAAACTTGTGAGATTGTTGAAATTTTGGGCTTTTACTAGTTTTCGAGTTTGCTGGTATGTGAAATTTTTTTATTGTTTTGGATAGAAAAAATTGAACTAACTACAGTTCTTATCATCATTGTCTAAATTACACTTACCAGTTACCACGGTTCTAACTTTCGGATTGACCAACTTACATAGTTACAGTAACTTTCTTCAATTACCTCTTTTTTCTTAAGGCCAATTTTATGATGTAGATAAGAGAAATTTTTTATACCTATAGATTTAAGTTGTTCAAATGCATTATTTAACAAGTGTCTCTGAAAAAGGACAAATACGGTTGTGTTGCAGGGTCTTATAGGAAGCTTCACATGATATCTGATTTATACTTAGAATATGTAATTAAGTTGATCATCATTAATAGAGACGACAAAAAAAAAAAAATTCGCACCAAAAATTATTCGTGATAAGGAGGCTAATGGGGACCATAAAATTTTTACGGAAATAGGAATTCGCTCCCACAAATAACTGGAAATAGGGCGGATTGATCTATAGAAATCCCTAAAATTTTTGAAAAAAAAAATTATTTAAATATTTTTATATATAAGTTGTGTAAGTAACTCTAATTTATTTTATTTTAATTTATATGTTAAAAAATTGTGTGTATATTATTTGAATTGGTTTACCTTTCACATGTTCAATCTTTTTTAGTACAAAAAATAGATCTCTCTTGACAAGAAAGACGTTTCGACTACTAAAGATTTCAATTACTGAAACAAAACGGGATAAAACAGAAATAAAAAAAAAAGATGGTACAAAGAGCGTTAAAGTCGAAAGGTAGTTATTACATTTCCTTAAGTATCAAGGTTTACTACTCAACCATCAAAACTAAGTGGAGAACATGGACGCAGAATTCAAGGAGTAAGCTAAAGAGACATGGGACTTGAAGACAAAGAGAGACGTAGATGTCAAAATTTGAGGATCAAAATTCCTCGTGGTCAGGACAAGTTCATCTTCATGGCCTGTAAGTAATAGAAACTTAGAAGAGTTTTGGAACTTCAACTAAGAACACTAAATCATCACATAAACTCATAGATTCCCTCCCAGTCTCCGTGACGCAACGGAAGAATATGGAGTGCAAGTGCATGTGAGTGTTAGAAGTCAATTTTTAACTTGTTTTCTTTTACTTATTTGATTCATTGACGTTTATTTCATTTAAATTTTGTTATTATTTTGCTTTGATCAATGTTTTACACTTTCGTTGTCTTCTTTATCTAATTGTTTATTCCCTTGTTATTTAACCACTGGTGATTCCTACGTAAAATTGTTTTGACACTATAATTAAGTAATTTCCGGATCAACCCACTCTTTTTTCAGAAGAGCATGACTCCCCAATATTTAAGATCTTGATACAAGCTCAATTTTAACACCTTGTTGAGACACTCTGTCGAGATTACAAAAATTGAGTGAAACAAATTGGTACGCCTAGTGGGATCCCGGGTTAAATTTGTGTATGCATTTACGCAGTGGTAAATTAATCATGACAGATAGAGTTTCAACTTCGATAGATACGTCGAATAATGATAGTAAAAATTCCATTAGAAGCCCTGAAATAGAGGCAGTCTATTTGACCAGTCTTTCGAGTCAACGGTCGACAGAATATATTTCAACTGCCATAACCGTCAAATGGCCTTAATATAGACTACCTCCAAACTATTTACTGCCTCTGAAGAATCCTAATGCCATATATGCTTGAGGTATTAACACTATAAAAAAAATAATCTTTTATATAGTCAGACACCTCCATCAAGTTTTCCTTCAATGGGTACAGACATTCAATACTACCCTTACATGGCAAATTATAATGCCTATCAACCCTTAATAAACAACCTTCTATATCTTACGACTGTTCTTATACTACAATCTATTCTTACAATGTTGAATGTCATTTCGACACAGGGTGTAGGAGTCCCTAGGGTGTCGATAGGAGGGACCCATACTTCAATATTGCCGGAGTTATCAAGGAAGATACCTGTAAGGACATCTTCGCCTAATATAGTCGAGTCTTTAGCTATATTTAGACAACAAATCGAAGATATCCATCATGATCTAGTAAATATGCTGAATTAATAGATAGATACAATATTAACTCCAATGTTAGAAAATAACAATGCCAGAATAGAGCAAGTTGCTTGACGAGTCGATGATATTGCGGAATCAATGAATCGACCAATAGCCTAACCTTTTGGGGGAGTTCATGGTAATAATCCTCCTAGAGATGATTTGAATGGGATTTTGAACAAAGCGAGAGCAAACAATGCTGCTCAAGCTTATGGTCAAATATAACTCAACCTATTGAGCAAATCTTGAATCAAACAGGATTAAATATTGGGGTAACAAACCAACCTTATTTTATATCTTTCTTTTCTGATTACATTTTACAGGTTAAACTTTTTCGGAGAGTCAAAACTCCTAAATTTCTCACTAAGTTTGCAGGTGAGAGTGGAGAGTCGGCAGTCGAGCACATCGCTCGATATTCAGTTGAAATAGGTGAATTGGCCATTAATGAGTATTTGAAAATGAAATATTTTTTCTCTTTACTGACAAAGAATGTTTTTACTTGGTTTTCAAATCTACAACCAAATTCGATTCATAACTGGGTTCAGTTAGAAAGAAGTTTTCATGATCAATTCTTTAGACGTGAAATGAAAGTGACTTTATCTGATTTGTTCATAGTAAAGAGAAGAAAATTTGAGTCGATTGATGACTATCTTATACAGTTCAAGAATATGAGAAATAAATGTTTTACCCTTATTCATGAACCAGAAATAGTCAAGATGGCCATCAATGGTCTTGATTTTAATATTCGAAAGAAACTAATAAATCAACAACTCCTCGACTTGGCTCAGTTGGCCGATAAATTTTAGCAAATTGAAAAATTCAATAAAGAAAAAGAAGAATTAGAATCAAACAAAAGAAAATCATTTTTCAATAAAAAGGTTAATTATGTTAACTACATGAGTGAGGAAGATTCAAATAATGAATTTGTCTTTGCTACAGAAATAAAAGATGGACCTCCTTATGTGTGTCACTCTTAATCTAGCAAAGGATAAGACTCTTTTATTAGGAGGAAAGACTTATTCTTTTGATCTAACAAAAGCTGAACAAATCTTCGACTATGTGCAAAAAATTTTATGCCACTGATTTTAATGATTGACGGGAGGTAGAATTTTTTGGAGGGCAGCCTATAGGTCCAACCATTGAGGTCGTATCTAACCTCAACCAACTTTTGGACACAATAGTTAGTAACTTTTGTTTTGTGATATTGCTATATACTAGTTGACATGGTGTGCCTAAAAACCTCAAAGAGGACATGTGGGAGTATACCAATGTATATAAATATGGCATTATGAATAATTTTTTTTAAAAATTTATTTGTTACTTTATTTGTGCTAACCTTTGACATTCTAATGTGTTGTGTTGCATAGCAAAAGTTCATTCTTCCAATAACTTCAAAGCCGTGGGTAATGAAGAATTTTGTCGTGCATGAAAAAAATAGAAGGGAAAAATTAAAAAGGAACATTTCTTGAAATACAACACAAAGAAAAAAATGATAAAAAACCGACCATTAGAGATCCCTGAGATTCAATTTTGCAAACTAATTCGATATTGGAGTCTTCCAGCTATTAAGGTAATATTGTCTTTTATTTTTTTCCTATGTACCATTAAGCATACTATCATTGGTTCTTTATATGATTAAACTTGTGTTTTAAAAAAAAGTGATGTGATTTTGAAAGAGTAAGAAAACATGTCTGCTAAGAATAATAATATCTTTTCTTTATGTTTATATTTAGGCTATGTCTGCTAAGAACACTAAAAATAAGTCAAAGAAAACATGTCCTCACTAAATGAGAATCACAAAGTTTGGAATAGTGCTCAAGCAGCTAGTAATATAACTTTTTTTTTTTGTAATTTCTCATTTATATTTATGTTGTAGTTGTCTAGTTAGTATGTTTCACATAAATTTTTTTATATGTACTCTAGCGAGACTCTAAAGAGAACAGTGAAGAACTATTAAGGACTGAAATTTTCATAGCAACTAGTACAAGTAAAAAAGAAAAAAAATTGATGCTAAAACACAAAGCAGAATTGTAAGTTGTTTGTATTTGTATTTGTATTTATACAATATAAATTCTAAAGTGATTTTTATTTATATTGAGTTAATGTGACTTTGTATTTTATTAATTGCCACTTTTGATAGGCTGAACTTCAAACCCGCATAGAGGCAAGGAAAAATGATAAGGATGCATTTGTAGGAGTGTTCGAAAAGGACCAACCAAGTCGAATTCATTGTTATGGGGCTTCAATTACAAGAAGCTCACTTAAAAAGGATTAGGAGATTCGACAAGTCAAAGTTGAATACAACGAGAAGATCTCATCATTAGAGAAGAATATGGACGGTGTATGTGATTTATTAAAGGTATTGGTGGACCAAATCAATCCTAGAATGAGTGACGAAGAGGTAGTAACCTTAGTGCAAGCTGCCCAAAATTCTCCTTTGGATGTCTCAAGTAGCAGACTAAGAAATACTCTTTACTCCTCCGAATCAACTCACATTCCATCCAAAAATGATGTAAGTAACTATTTTTTCATTTTATTTTTATAAAGAGATACTGATAAAAAAAAAAAGAAGTGGTCACTACCTTGTTGCTACTGTAACTGGATGAATATGCTAGTGTTTGTTGTTGAATTTTCAGGTTATGTACGATTGATGATTCTTTATTTTGGATATTTGATATATTAATTCAAAGTTGTTGACTTATTATTATTGTTGTTGTTAATTTTGGATTTTTGATAGTGAGATAAAAGATTATAAGTGGTATTAATGGTGTTGAATTGGAGTGAGGTAGGAGTTGGGATTTAGGTGGGTGTTGAATTGGAATATGAATTTATTAATTCAAAGTTGATTTAAGTCAAGGCAGAATAGAATTTCTCACAATTACTTATAATAGAGCGAATAACTCCACAAAGAATGCTATTTATTATATTTAATAACTCAGGATTCTTTGAACTGTCTAAACTCTATGGACAGCTGCATTTGACATTATTTTAGTATACGGTCTTTTCTTGTACTAATAATGGAAAAACATACAACTTAAATGTAAAAAGTTATCATCCATTAAGCTTGTTTATTTGATATATTCGTCCAGTCACTAGAATATGTACACACAATCTCATGTTATGTAAATATTTTAGTATACAGTAGATTTGTATTTTTCTATAAGCTCTGCAGATTTTCTATTGTTGTGCTGTCTAATTTGTTATATGCATTTTTTTGCTGTCTTTGTTTTATAATGTTGGGACTTGAGATGGTGGTTTTGTCCTTTTGAGCTTGTGGATGAATGGATTGCTATATATATATATATATATATATATATATATATATATATATATATATATATATATATATATATATATATATATTATTGTTTTGATTCATAAAATTATGTGTTGCATGTGCCTATTATTGCACTTGGTGTCATACTAGCTATCATCATTGCTAATCTGTAATATATGCCTTTTCATTTTTTGGTTCGATATAAGATGCACTAACACAACCATATTTAAAATTATGCAAGGCATTAGTGAAAATAATTTTACTCACAATAGATGATCAGTAATAATGAAGTTTCATATTTTGTAACGAAGTATAAAAAAAGTAGATCATGTAACCCATGATGAAATTGTAATTCATTTATTAGGAATTCATGGGTAGTTATTACGACATTAATTTTTGGTATTTTATTAGTGTATATCATGTGATCAAACATACTTTTTTTGTGACATGTTTATAAAAAAAGGATTAGTTGATTTAAAATTATTGGTCATTGTTTATATTTTAAAATTATCTATGAATTTTGTAAGGTTTATTTATTAAAAAAATAATAGATTACTGAACTAACTTATAGCCACGCTTTAAAAGAGTGACCATATTGTACAGTAACCATCAATAACTACATTTTAAAAGCACAACCGTATCTCCCTCTATTGGCAAGCTTTAAAAGAATGGCCATAATATATAGTAGGCATCAACAGCCACACTTTAAAAGTGTAGTTGTATCTTACTTTATTGGCACACTTTAAAAGCGTACCCATATCTGACACATGGCCATACTTTTAAAGTGTGGCGATCTTGAAAAACATGGCAAAAAATAAAGTGTAGCAATAGGTTACCAAAAGCGTGGTGATAGAGCAACCGACATCCTTGTAGATGTGGTCCCTTCAAAAGCGTGGCAAAAAATTATCACTACGCTTTTTTCAAATTTTTGCCACGCTTTAAAAGCGTAGCAAAAAGCTTTCTTTTCTTGTAATGGTTTGTGATCCGAGTTGGCAGAATGCTATCAATTCTGAACTAACTGTCCTAAGAGAAAATAGAACTTGGACTCTTACTAAACTTGTTAATGGAAAGAAAGCTGTGGGGTGCAAATGGGTCTTTAGGCTAAAACTGAAGTCTGATGGTTCGGTTGATTGCCACAAGGTCAGGCTGGTTGCTCAAGGATTCATCCAAACTGCTGGGTTAGATTATTTTGAGACATATAGTCCTGTGGTAAAGATGACTACCTTTCGAATTCTCATATTTGTTGCTGCATTGAGATGTTGGTTCTTCTATCAATTGGATGTCAACACCTTTTTTTGCATGGTGACTTAGCTGAGAAAGTGTATATGCACCCACTACAAAGACTCTCTTTACCCTCACCAGAGTTAGTTTGCAAACGAGATCATTCTCTTAATGGCTTGAAGCAAGCCAATAGACAATGAAACACCAAGTTGTGTACCACTCTACTTAGTGCTGGATATTCTCAATCAAGGCATGATTATAGTCTCTTCACCAAGTCATCTAATGGTAGATTCACCGCTATTTTAGTCTATGTAGATGATTTAATATTGGCTGGAGATGATTTGAGTGAAATTACCTTCATCAAACATCACCTACATGACCTTCTCAAAATCAAGGACATTGGTGACTTACAATTCTTTTTAGAGTTAGAGGTAGTTCAAAGCAAGAGGGAGATTGCTCTTTGTCAAAGGAAATATTGCATCGACCTCCTCAAAGACTATGGGTTAATAGAAGCCAAGGCAGCGTCAACTCCAACGGATTATACCATCTAACTGACAAAGAGTACTGGAACTCCTCTAAGTTCAGTGTCAGAATATAGAAGACTAGTTGAAAGATTGTTATATCTAACCAACACAAGACCAGATATAGGGTATGCAATTGGAAGACTAAGCCAATTTTCGGACTGTGCTATTGACAAGCACTTTGAAGCATCCATATGGATACTCAGGTATCTCAAGAATGAGCTATCATTGGAGTTGATGTTTTCATCTCAAACAAAGTTAAAGCTTACTGATTTTTTGGACAACGAATGGGGTACATACTCAGACACTAAAAGATCTATATCGGGATATTGTTTCTTTATAGGAACATCTACTGTATCATGGAAAAGTAAGAAAAAAAATACAATAGCAGTGTCATCATGTGAAGTAGAATCCAGGGCCTTTGCTATGGCTACTAGGAAAGCACAGTGGATTACATATATTTTGGAAGATTTGCTAGTGAAGCTGGACAAACTAATTGCAGTGTATTGTGGCAATCAATCGGCACTGCACATTGCGGCCAATTCGGTGTTTCATGAGAGAACTAAGCACATAGATATAGATTGTCATGTAGTGAGTAGGGGTGGAAAAAGGTCAGGCGGCCTGATAGGGGCCTGTAACATGGCCTGTGTTTGGCTTGGCCTGGCCTGGCTTGTTATAAAAGAGGCACAGACTCAGGCTCTTTTAAAAGTCTTAATATGTTAATAGGCCAGACCCATGTTCACTAATTAGCCTTATTGGCCTGTCAGGCTTGCCTGAGCCTGTTAAAACATAATTAAATATATAAATAATTTTTTATTATTAACAAAATTATGAGATATTTTAAATTTATTATATTTTATTATAATATTTTTGTATATTTTAAATACATTCAAAGATAAAAAATTCTTATAAATATTAAATATGACATATTACATATAAATATTTTTATTAAAAATAATTTTTTAAATAATATTTTTATTTTTGTAAAAAAAAATATCAGGCCTTTTAACAGGCTTCAGGCCAGGCTAAATAACAGGTCAGGCCTAGTACTTTATAAAGAGCCTATAGCAGGCTGCAGGACAGGCTCAGGCCAATTAACTACATGACAGGCCAGGCTTGTTAAGAGTAAAGTCTGGCCTGGCCTGACCTATTTCCACTCCTAATAGTGAGGGATAAATAACAAGTGATCAAGTTTCAATCAATCACCATAAATAACCAAATAGCTGATATGCTAACTAAGGCATTGGCTCCTACTATGTTTCAAAAATGTTGCAGCAAACTCAGAAAGTGAATTTTATCGATTCTGATTTGATAAGGGGTGTTACTTGAGCCAATTAGTCATGTATGACAGTAGTAAGCTAATTAGTTAAGAAGTGCTGATGTGAACAAATTCTGTTAGTAAGTGATTAATAAATTAGTTTGTTAGAATACTCACTCGATAATTAGTTGTGCAACTTGGTTTAGGAACTATTCTATATAGCTAAGAAATATAATATTGTAGGTAATTTTTATAATTAGAATGTGAATGCAAAAGTGATAGAGTTGTGACAGTTGCGCACACTCTCTTCTGTGTTAAGTTTTGTGAAGTTCTTTCTTTCAATTTTTTTTAAAATTCACCATTTTTAACATGGCACTTTTATTCTGAATTTTTTAAAAGTTTTAACTTCAATAATATCATTTGTTTTTTTTTTACAATATCTTTTAACTTAACAAATCAAACATTAATCTATTGCAAATTAAAATTTTATTTAACAGTTTATTGCTGAACAATGAATTACTAGATGATTAATCTTAATCCCTTGATATTAAAGTAGCATTATATATATGGGTATAAACAACACAATTCATTAAAAAAGGAATATTATATATACTTGCAATGCTAGAAGCAACATCCCTAGCTATAACATTTAGTTTTTAAAGTGTGAGCACTCCAATTAATGTCGATAAAGAATTGCTTCACTGAATTAGGTAAGCATGCACATCATCCACATTTTATTATAGATAAGGTGGTCCATTGTCCATTCTTTAACACCTTGCCAAGTCACATTAATATTTGAACTTTACTCCCAAAATTACATTACATCAATTGACTTAAAAATTGTCGTCGTTGGATAATCAATGCCACTAGTCACTACTAACGAGTTTGTTACACACGCAACTTCTTCGTGTCGCCGCACGCTAGATATAATTCTAAATTCTTCTACTTCTTTTGAGATGTATTAGGTTTTCAAAAATAAAATACAATTTTTCTTTAATTTCTTCTTATTATTCTTCTACTTTGCGCTTTCGTTTTCAAAGTTATTAGCTTATTTGGAGCCTGCCCATGCGCAATGAAAGGTACGTTTCTTTATTTCTTAATGAATAAAAAATAGTATAGGGTTTACTTTAACATTGTTTTAATTTGTTGTTGTTGAGCAAGTAAACTATATTTACATGGTCATTAATAATATTGTCTTTGTCTATAGCAAAATGTTACGTTGTATATACCTAAAACATATTTCTTTTAAGTATATTATATCTAGAAAATAATGAATAATATAATGAAATAAAATAATCATGTGTTGTCTATACAATTTTGGTAGACGGGTTTGATTATTTTAAGTTAATTTAAATAAATACCACAAAAAATTAAAACTTAAAACCTTTTCATAGAGTTTAGATATTTTAAAATATTTAGTTATTTTCAATAAAATTTAATAAATAATAAACAGAATTTACCTGGCTTGATTACTCTTTGCTCTTTATATACTTCCATCAAATTTTTAGGTTCTTATAATTTAAAAATTTTTACTTAAATCTCTATTTTAGATAAAAATTTTCAAATAGGTCCTTTGTACGTAATGTTTTTTTAAAAATAAATTGTTTTAAAATATTTGTTTTTGTATTTAATATAGGATGAATTATATATGAAACAATCTAAATGCAAATAGTTAAGAATTAGATGTGTGTTTTTTTTTAAATAATAACTAGTAAGAATCTAATCACAAAGTTTTATACTTTTTTCTAATATAAAGTTTTAATTACAAATTTTTAAACTGCAAAAATTTAATCAAAATATTAGTAAAATTATAGTAACTAACAGAGTAATTCAACTAATTTAATTAAATATATTGTCAGTATAAAGTAGTTTTACAGTAAATAAAAAATAACTATTCTTTAGTCTTTTATATTCACTGCAAGAATGATTATCTAGAATAGTGAATGTCAATTATGTAAAATATTTTATATTATTATTATATTAAAATTAAATTCTAATAAATATTATTTTTCACACATGCACTCACACCCCATATATATATATATATATATATATATATATATATATATATATATATATGCACTACATAAGATTTTTTTTTTGTTGAAAATATACTACTTAAGATTATTGATATAAAGTACGTTCAATTTATATCAAATCAGAATTCAATTGGTGTTACTCCATGTTCGAGACCAGTAGACTGACCTCTTAGAGGTTCTTGCATTGGTACTTGCTGGTATGATGGAGTTGAAAAGTTACTAAATAATGTTTTTTCTAATTCAAAATTCATATATATGAATATCAATTCCAAAAATTAATAATATCTTTATCTTCATTAGAGTGTTTTGTGCTTGTAATATTCTGTCTATCTATCATTATTTTTTTATATATATAAAAAGTTAATCGTATAATATTTTAAAGATATTAGATATATTATATATTTTATTTCTATCGAATTTATTAAAATATTTTTATAAACAATTATGATATAAATGTTCCACTTACTATTATTAGATATAAATTAAAAATATTGTTATATAAGAATTGGCACAGAATAATTATGATTTTTTTTAATTTCTATGAAATTTAAATTAAATCAAATATTTAAAATGTACCATTAAAATTAAAAAGTGCAATCCATCTAATGCTTTTTCAATAAATACAACGTAACACTAAAATTTTTAATTCAGTTTGGCTTTTTTAAATAATTATAATTAAAAATTAATATCTATGTTACAAATCTAGCTAATTTTAGTATAGCACACCACTTCAAAGATTTAAGTTTCCGCGGCAAGAGTGGTCAAAATGGTCATTAAGAGAAAAGTTTACAACAGTATTTCCCACTTTGCTGGGCTCACTACTCTCATAAGTAATGTGATTCACAAACTCAATAATTATTGTTCCGGAAGAATATAATACACTTTAAAATTCATAAAAGTTACATAAGCATTATATATTAGTAATATAATAAAAGTTCATCACAAGACAAAAAGGATAAGCTTAAACTAAATATATGTTAGGCAAATATATCTCTAGAATCTATACAAACACGTGGGTTCATCATATACATGTTCCTATCGTTCTAACTTCTTTGTCTTCATATTTTAGCCAGGACCCAAGTCTAGCAATAATTTGTTGTGCACCACAATTTTAAAATTTAACAAAGTTTTATGTTTTTATCCTGAGCATAAAGGAAAACATGAGAGACAAGATAAATGGTTCTACTAAGTACTATCTCACTCTCTGTCGTAGTGTATCACATGTGATGTGCCCTTCCTCCTTTGGAGGACAATGAGTAGATAAGGCTTTCCATACTTGGAACTCGCCTAATTTAATTTTAATTTCGGTCTACATAAATTCATAAAATAAAATAACTATATCTCCGTATTATAAGATACAATTTGGATTTTTTTAAATAAAAAATTAGTAAAATGATAAAGTAAGAAGTTAATCGCTATTAAATTTATAATTTCTATCACGGAGTCATATTATTTTAATTCATTAAATATTTATTTTTTCACTTTACAAATCTTTTCATTCTAAAAAATCTTTATATATATATATATATAAAAGTAAATAATTAAGATCCAAAATTATTAAAACAACTGGCTTAAATAAGTGTTTACTCGCTATAAACAATTATCGTTTGTTTTTGGTTCCTAATTTTTTATCTAATAAAATTTAAAATGTTGTCTATTTTAGTTTTTATTGTTAATTTGTTTTGTTCAATTGGACATTAGTTATTTTATACTTTATCGTTAAAATGTTTTAGCAGCAATTATATAATTATCGACAAAAAATTTTTTAATAGCTACAAAAAGTATATAATTACAATTATAAGATATAATAACAATGACAAATATATAATTGTCCCAAAATATAAGTTAAATAAGATATATAGTGACCACTATATTATTACACTAAAAAATTATTACAATGCTACTGAAAAATGCAGTAAAGAAAATCAAGCTAGGTGACTTTGGATTCTTTCACATGAACAGCAAACCGGAGGTAAAATACTAAAAGATAGAAGCTTAAATATTTAGTTAGAAAAAGAGTTAAAATTAATTTATACAACAAAATAACAAGAAATAAGCGTGGAACAAATGTTTTGGAGGAAGAAGGGAGAGTATGGGAGTAAAAAAATAGAAGAATAGATGTGTTGAAAAGCTAGAGGGTGTCGGTCTAAATATGATATCCTAGTGATCATGAAGATGATGATGTAGAACTATTAAAATTTAAAAAAAAATTTGACAGTTCACAATATTAAAGAGATTAAGAATTTACATTCTCCTAAATTGTTGTTCTTATGCAAAACCAAGAATCAACACTCGTTTGTGGAGACTCAGATGAGAAAATGTAGTTATCTAATGGTGTTTTGATGCAACTCCAATGGCACAAGTAGTGGACTAACTTTAACATAGAAGGAGGATGTTAAAGTAGAAATTAAAAGCTGTGATGATTTTTTCATATACTTTGATGTTCAGAAATATAAAAAGCAAATTAAATGGGATATAACAAATATGCACTTAAATAACTACGATTAGATTAGAGATCATCAATATGTAAGGATATTGGAGGTAATAAGGGGAGTTGGGGATAGATATCTGGTTATTGGGAATATGAATGCCATAATGACTGGTCATGAAAAAGAAGCGAGTAAGGGAGAAGTCCCCTCAATCTATGCAGAAGTTCCGAGACTTTATTAATCAACGTAGATTGGTAGATATGGGTTTTATAGGAGACAGATTTACATACTGGAAGAGAGAGAGAGAGAGAGCACTCATTTCGATTAGACTTAGAGAGGAATACCCTATGGCTACCGTTACTCATTTAGAGGATAATGACTCAGGCCACAGACCCCTACTACTTCAATCGAACCCTAAATCTTTCAAAACTAAGAGATAGTTCAGGTTTCAAGAGAGGTGGTGTAGGGAGGAGCAGATAAATATAATTGTCAAGGAAGCATAGTATCTGAACATTCAAGCTATCCAATACTTCAATTATTTCAAAAATTAAAATGATGCATAACTGAAATGGTGAAATGACAAGTTTTAGGGGCAGCAATTTGAAGAGAATGATTGAAACACTAGAAACTAAATTGGTAGTAGCAAAAGAAAACCAAAAAATATTGAAAAAGAGAAAATTCTGCAAATGGAAGAAGAATTGAACAATGCCTATAACATGAAAGAACGTTTTTAGAGAGAAAAATCTAGAGTCAAGTGGTTGAATTGGGAGGGGACCAAAATACTAAAATTTTCATTCAAAAAATAAAGACAAGAATAGGAGGAATAAGTTGTAGATGTTGGAGGATGAAGAAGGTAATTGATGTACTACCCTGGCAACAATTGGAGTTAGAGCTCAGAGATATTTTAAGGAGCTTTTCAAAACAAAAATTTCTCAAAATCCATCTCATCTCTTGGCAGATTTTGGTTAGAAGGTGACTTCAGCGAATAACCAAAGCCTCACATGTTCGATCAGTGAAGAAGAAATTAAAAGAGCAGTGTTCTCCATCAACCTTGAAGATGCTTTTGGGGATGTTGGATTCACTACAAAGTTCTATCAGTTTTATTGCAAGATGCGGAAGATTGATATCTGTAAAGCAGTCAAGAGCTTCTTTGGAGGAAGTAAAATGTTAAAAAGTTTCAACCACACTCAAATATGTCTAATTTCAAAGACTTAAAATGCTTTGACCATGGGAAAAATAAGTCTGATCAACCTAAGCACAATGTTCTATAAGATCATCTCTAAGGTAATAGTTCACAGATTGCAGCCTCTGATGTGTCGACTCATAAGCAAAAACCAAAGTGTGTTTATCCAAAGAAGGCTTATCAGTAATAACGTGCTGGTGGCTCATGAATGCATACACTTTTTGAAAAAAGAGAGTTATGGTGGATTTCATATGACTTTGAAGCTTGACATGAGTAAGGCCTATGACCTTGTCGAGTGGGATTCTGTGTGGTATATGATGAGAAAAATAGATTTTTGTGAAAGATGAATAGAATGGGTTAAAGAATGTGTATGTACTACTTATTGTTCTGTTATTGTGGAAGGACAACCGATTAATTTCTTTAAACCAAGTAGAAGACTCCATTAAAGTGACTCAATCTCTCCTTACTTTTTCTTGTTTTGTGCAGAAAAACTCTCCTATCTACTCCTTAAGAAAGAACAGAATAATCTATACCAGGGGCTGAAGCTGAATAATAAATGTCCATCTATTAATCATCTGCTATTCACAGACAACTCTATCCTATTTTGTAAGGCTTCTCATCAGGGTTGTGAGAATTTGTTTAACACGATTCAGAGATACAACGATATTAGTGGACAAGTGATTAACTTTAATAAATCAATAGTCTTTTTTAGCAAAAAGCCAAAATCACTTCTCAAGACACAAGGATGGAATTGGTAGATTTATTAAGAGTCCCAAACGTTGGCACACAAGATAAGTAGTTGGACTTACCGTCACTAATCCACAAATCTAAAAGGGTGACTTTCTCATACATTAAGGATTAACTGGCGAAAAATTATCTAGATAACATTATTACCTGGACCAGACACTCATCTAGATAAGGCAATTATTGAAGGTGACTAGAACCAGGTAAATTATTTAATGAGAATTTCACTCCAAATATTGCTAACCGATTTTACATATTACAATTGAAGAAGAGGATAACGTTATTATCTAGACCAGACACTCATCCAAGAAATACACAATCAAATCTGGATATGCCATAGCGTTTCAATTCTACCACTCCCTAATTGAAAATTTGCATGAGCAACATCGAGAAAAATGAATTTCGGAAATTATCTAGAACCTAAAATTCAATCATAGAGTTAAAACATTCATCTAAAAATTCAATCATGAAGAATTTACGGTGAGATCAAAGATTCATGTAAGATTATCTCAAGTTAGTGAGATGTGTCCAAGATGCAGTGTAACAATTAAAGATCTGCTTCATGTTACTGTTTTTTGCCCAACAGTGGAGAAGATATGAAATGCATCATCGTTGGCCAGCTCTATCTCGAGAAATCAAAACTTGAGTGCTTAGTAGTAGTGGTCGAAGTTACTAAGGGCGCTATATTCACAATCAGATTTTAAGAAGATGATAAATCCGATCAAAATACTGAGTTACTGGTTCAATTGTTGGATAACTGGTTGAACCGATTACTTTAATTATTATTAAGTAATTATATAAAAGTTTAGTATATTCTTTTTATAATAATTTTTTAATTTTATTTTATACTAAAATAATTATTATTTTAATTTTAATAACTAATTAATTAATTTATACCTATTATCATTGTTATATATTATATGTATTTATTAAAAAAATAATTTTAATAATATCATATAAACATAAAAAGAATTATATTGTAATTAATAAAAATATTTAATATTTTTTATTTGTAATATTTAAATTAAAAATTATACATAATTAAAAATATAACTAGCTTAAAAATAAATAAATCTTAAATTAAAATAATATAGAATAATTTATATGTACATTTTTTATATAATTATTTATTAGCATACATACTACTAAAGAGCGACACAGCCTAGTGACAATGTGATGAGCTCACTTTAGTTTCGAGGACCTGGTTTGAGAATTTCATTGTGCAATTTTTAAATTTTTGACGAGAGGAACTTTGGTGGACATGCGGCACGCTAGAGTACGATGCACATGCAGATGTTGAACGCTGGACATGTGTTGGAGTATCATGGACTTGTGGAACACTAGAGCACATAATGTGTGACCCGAGCAGATTGGGTTTGACCAATTTTCATCAGTTTTTGCTAGGTTTAGCCGATTCTGAAGCAAGAACGGTCCTAGAGCCAAACTAGTCGGGTTTAGAATTCGATTGAGTGATTTTTCAGTTGAATTGGTTAATTCACAACTATAGTTGCTACCCTATTAATTAATTTCATTTATTTGTTTATTTTGTGATCTGTAATACGCTATAATTTCAAATTTTTATTGTATATTATGAGTTATAACTTGATATTACTAGTATTTTTACCTATAATTACATTACGGGAATATAAATCATTTAAAATTATGTTGGTTTTGTCTTGATATTATAAATTATAGGACAAAATATTTATAGAATCAAACTACTTTTACAAAAAGATCGTAGGAGACAAAAGTCCCCGTTGGCTAAGAAGACTAGGATCTCTATAGATAAAAAATCAAATAATAAGATTTTTAGTTATTATTTTCATGTGAAAGAGTTTGATTTATTACTAATAATTAATTTTAATCTTCGTTATCTAAAATTTGAAACAATTTAACTTGTATACTTTTGATTAGGTATTAAGTCTGTTGCACAAATAAAAATAATTAATTTTTATGCTTGTTATTTAAAAATAATATTTTTTCTCTCTATGTATATAAAAATATAATTAGATATTAGCATGAAAAAAATTATATTGATAGTTATAAAATTAACTCAAAAATAATTTTTTTAAACAATTAAATCTTGATTTTAACTTTTAATCATAACATTAGTATTCTCTCTAAAATATATTTAATAAATATTTGAAAGAAGAAAAATAAAAATATAGATTAAAAAGATAAATAGTAAAAATTTAAAATTAAATAAAAAATATGTATATAATAATAATATTTTTTATTTGAATTATATTATTTTGTTATTTTTATTTTTTGTAGAAAAAATAGAAAAAATAGAGAATGAGAGAAAAGAGAGAGAAAGATAAAGATGAAGATTGAGAGAGGGAGATTGTTAATTTAAAAAAATATTTTAATTATAATAAAAAATATCTGATAACACATTTTGATTTGTCAAATTACTAATATAAAATATAAATTACAAATTATATATAGAGTGGGAAGAGTTGAGAGAAATAGAAAAAAGGGAGAGAGATAGATGAGAGAATTTAAGAAGGAAGTTTATTAATTTTGGAAGGAAATATTTTTTCTCAATCTGAATAAGAGAATATCATGTGATACATTTGGTTATTAAATTAGATAATAATATATAAATATATCAGAATTATATATAGATTGAGAAGGGTACAGAGAAATAGAAAAAACAGAGAGAGGTATATGAGAGAATTTATGAAGAGAGTTTATTAATTTTAGAGAAAAATATTTTCTCTCAAATTTAATAAGAGTGTCATGTGACACATTTTGTTATTTTTTTTTTGAAACAAAAAATTCAACACAGTAAAGTGGAGTATTTAGAAAGTCCAGAATTACAATACAAACAATAAAAAGAAACCGTAGTTATCTCCGGTATTGCCATCATCAACTAGACGGAACAAAATCAACCCACTCTTTGTAACCCTTAATCTACTTGGTAATAACTTCCGCAACGCCTGTTTCTTGATTCCTAAAAATCCTGGCTTTCTTTTCCTACCACGTATTCCAAATGATAGCAAAAAAACCAATTAGCCACTTGTTACGTTCGTCTTTTCTTACATGAGCTCCTGTCCAACTCTCAAAGTGTTGCTTAATGGTTTCTGGAATAGACCAAAGTTTATTATAGGCGTATAACCAAGCACACCACACCTGCCACGTGAACTCACAACCAATAAATAAGTGAAAATCATTCTCAATTTCTTTTTTACATAAAATACAAATCATATCCCTGTGATCAATAATGTCCAATTCAATCAATCTTTCCTTAGTATTAACCCTACCAACTAACACAAACCAGGTGAATAGCTCAACTCTTGGTGGTACTAGTCCTCTCCATATAGATCTAGTGAAACTATAACTCATAATGTCCTCCGAGAGAGTCTCAGCCTACAAAACCTGCACAAATGAGTTAGTAGAATAAACTCCTGATCTATCAAATTTCTATACTATTTTGTCCTCCCTCTCACTTGTTAACCTGACAGATTGTAGAACTCCATGAAGTTGGTTAACTAATTCTAACTCCCATTGGAATAGTACTTTTCTCCAATGAAAGTTCCATATCCACTCCAACCCATCCCAGAACCCACAGTCCCCTATTACAGATTCGACTTAGTCTGAAACTGAGAAAAGCCTTAGAAATACATCTTGCAACACACCACATGGTAGCCAATTATCTTCCCAGAAACAAATTCTTCTACCATCTCCTAGCTCTAATGATAACCCTCTGACCATCTTATCTCTCGCTTGATGTTCTCTTATCTGCAACTGACAAATGTCCCTCCACGGACCCTTTATTTTAGGAACCGGCTGACAAGAAAGAAGGACATTTGGATTCAAGTCATTGTAAGAGTACACAATTTTCTTCCATAATGGGCAATCCTCCTTTGAAAACCGCCACCACCACTTGAACAATAATGTTATATTCCGAAGCACTGCATCGCCTACGCCCGAACCACCGAAGCGTTTTGGAGCTTGTAGAATATCCCACCTCACCAAAGGTACCCCATCTCTTTCATCCTCATTACTCCACAAGAACCTCATCTGCAAAGATATCAACTTATCTACTACTGTTCTGGGCATCTTATATAAGATAAGGTAGTAAATCGACAGACAATTAAGTACATATTTGATGAGTACCAGCTTACCAGCTTTATTAATCATTTTGGCTTTCCACAAATTGAGTTTCTCTTCTACTTTGTCTATAATAGGTTTCCATGTCTTGACTAATTTTGGATTCGCTCCCAAAGAAATACCAAGATATTTGACTGGCAACGTTGCTTCCTTACACCTCAACAAGCTACACATCCTTTGTGCCCACTCTCGCTCATAATTAACCGGGATCAGGCTAGATTTATCAAAGTTAATACTCAAGCCAGACATCATCTCAAAATACCGTAGAAGCCGCTTATAATTGCAAATAGTCTCCTCCTCCGGGGGGCAAAAAAAGTATTGTGTCGTCCGCAAATTGCAAGTGAGACAACTCAATATTGTCTTTTCCAACCAACAAAGGAGAGATCCTTCAATGTCTTACTACCTCTCCTACCATCCTATGAAGGACCTCAAAAACAAAAACAAAAAAAAACGAAGAAAGAGGATCCCCTTGTCGTAAACGCCGTTCCATCTTAAAAGATTTAGAAGGCGAGCCATTTATCCAAAGCGACATAGACGCCGTGTACACACATTCCTTGATCCACCCTCGCCATCTTTGCCCAAAGCCCATTTTTTGAAGTACAATATCCACAAACTTTCACTTGACTTTATCGTAAGCTTTCTAAAAGTCCAGTTTGATTATTGCCGATTTCTTCTTTCTTTGCTTCAACCATTGCACAGTTTTACACGCAATCAAAGCCCCATCATGAATCTTCTTCCCGTGTACAAATGCACTCCGAGTCTCCCCTACTAAGTCTGGCATTACCTTCGAAATGACTTTATACACACACTCTACCAAGCTAATCAGCCGAAGATCTTTAATCTCCCTTGCTCCCATAAACTTTGGAGCCAGACCTACCAACGTAACATTAGAATCTCTTGGTAGCTCAGCTGACTGGAAGAAATCCATGACAGTTGCAGTAAACTCAGGACCAATTTCCCCCAACACTTCTTTATGAAGTTCATATTGTAGCCATCACAGCCAGGGGCCTTAGATAACTCGCAATCCCAAACTGCTTCCTTTATTTCGTCAACTGAAGGCATCCTCTCTAAGTTTGTAACCTCCTCTTCCTATATCTTGTTAACTAGGCCATCCCGAATACCTACCAAAGGTGACTCTTCCTGATGATACAACTGATAAACTGCTATTTTACGGTATATTTTGTACTGAATTGAGTGGATTTTATCAATTATTCTCACACTTATTCATAGAATTTGCATGTTTTACATTTTCCTCCTAATTTTGTGCTATGATTAAAAATATGCTTCTTTGGCCTTAAATTTGCTAATTTTAATCCTCTCTTATTACCATTTGATGCCGTGATATGTTTGTTAAGTGTTTTCAGGGTTTATAGGGTAGGAATGGCTTAGAGAATGGAAAGAAAGCATCCAAAAGTGGAAGGAACACAAGAAATTAAAGGAATTGCTAAGCTGTTAATTCTGACCTCTTCGTACTAAATCGATCTTAACTTGAGCTACAAAGGTCCGATGAGGTGGTTCCAGTTGTGTTGGAAAGCTAACATCTGGGGTTTCAAAATGATATGCAATTTGCTATAGTTGCCCTGCAGTTAGGTGACGCGTACGCGTCACCCATGCGTGCGCATCGCAGGATCAGCGTGACCAGTGCAAGAGGCAATAGACGCGTATGCGTAGATGACGCGTACGCGTGACGAGAGTCACGTGTTGCAGATCACACTTTCATTTACACAATTTTAGGTTTTAGATGTAGTTTTCTAGAGAGAGAGAGGCTCTCTCCTCTCTCTAAGTTTTAGGGTTCTTAGTCTTGTTCCTTCTTAATTTCAGAATTTTACCTTGCTTTAATTTAGTTTTCTTCTACTCTTATTTGTTCTAGCACTTCAGTTATTTACTTCTCTTATTGATCCCTTTATTTTGCTAATTTAGTTTATGAGTTCATGTGTTACTCTCAATTTTCATTAATGCAATTTATGTTTCATGTTTCTTATTGTTCAATTGCTTTGCTATTGTTATTTCTTTGTTTTGGTTAGTTTTAGATTTGCTATGTCTTGTTAGTTTTCTATGTTTTTATGTTATGCATTCCAAGTGTTTGATAAAATGCTTGGTTGGATTTTAAATTAGATTTTTATGTTCTTACTTGGATTGATCAATTAGAGACTCTTGAGTTATCAAAATTCTTTGTTGATTGGTGATTGAAAATTGCTAATTGGCTTAGGTTTCACTAAATCTAGTCTTTGATTAGGACTTGTGAACTTAAGTTGATTTTGCTCACTTGACTTTCTTTCATTGTTAGAGGTTAACAAAGTGAAAGCAAAAGGCAATTACCATCACAATTGATGATGATAATGAGGATAGGAATTCCAATTTTCAATCCTTGTTAGGACTTTTCTTAGTTGTTATTTTATTTCCTTGTTATTTACATTACTTGTCTCTTATCACAAAACCCAAAAATTTACTTTATCATAACCAATAATAAACACTTCCCTGCAATTTCTTGAGAGACGACCCGATGTTTAAATACTTCAGTTAATTTTATTGGGTTTGCTTAAGTGACAAATATTTTAAATATTGATTGACGTTTAATTGTCGGTTTAGAACTATGCTTGCAACGTGATATTTGTGTGAAAATCTTTACGGACATTTTTTCTCCGTCAAATTTTTGGCGCCGTTGCCGGAGAATTGCAAATGTGTGCCTTATTATTGGTTATTGTGAATATTGTGAATATATTTGCCTTTCGTTTCTTTGTTAGTTGTTTTTAGTTTTATGAGTTTATTTTTGTTATTTCTTATTAGTTTTTGTTTTTATTTTCTCCTTTCATTATGAATTCTCATCCCTTTGGCTATGAGTGTGGTTGCAATTTTATTGTAGGAAGTGGAGATTACAATGAAGGCTTGTATCAAGGATGTGACAATCAAAGATGGGAGGAGTCACAAGGATTTGATCAACCCTCTTGGCAACAACCTCCCTTCAACATACCATGAGCAAGAGCCATTTCAAGATATATACCAAGACAATGGTTATGGTGAACCTCTTCGTGACAATCAACAACCACAACCATATACCTATGAACCCCCTTCTTAATATAGCCCTCAACCACCATACTCACAAGCCCCCTACAATCAAACACTTCCACATGATCCTAACCCATATTCACCATACCAACCACCTTATGAATCATACGAACCATACATAGAACCACTCCAATTCCAACACAATTACTCCCAAGAACCACCACTTCAATATACACCATCTCCATATTCTTATCAAGAAGAACCACCTTCATATTATGAACCCTTTCTCCCAACAAATGAACCTTCCTATCCATCCCAAACTCCCATAGATGATGATCCCTTTAGTGTTATTCGCCAAGGGCAAAGAGAGCTTCAAACCACACTTACCTCTACTCTCAGTGGTCTCACCTCTACCATCCGAGCTCTTATATCCCGTGTGGATCCACATAATGATCTCTCTATCCCACCACCACACTCATGAAAGAATATCCATATCCATCAATCTAAGGGCAACATGATCCCAATTATGCTAGTGACATAGAACAAGAGAGAAAGAATCATCTTAGGGACTTAATGGATTGGATTCACATATCCATACTTCAAGAGAAGCAAGAGGGAAGTTCTATCATTGAAGATAACTCTACACCAAGTGGCATTAAGAATCTTGTTGAAGCTTCTTCTATCGGATGTGAAACCAATGTTGAGGAGGAATGTGCACACCCTCCATGACTTGATCAATGAGTAAGAGATGGAAGAAGTTAACAAGAAAATGAGAATTGAAGAAAGTTGTCAAGAGGTGGAAGACATCAAGGAGGAGTTTGATTTTGTACTAGAGCAAGTGGAGAAAGCTGAAATTATCAAAGAAGAGAAAGTAGTTGAAGACTTAGGAGATGCAGAACTTCTATGGGAAACTCAAGTCATAGAGCCTCCTTCCATAATGTTTGAATTTGATGTTGAGGAAGGTGTACAACCTCCAAGACATATCATGGTTGAAGACTTTGAGGAGGTTGATCATGAGATGGATTCAATAATTGATGAGTTTTTATCTACAATTGAATCCTCCCCCATTGAACTTGAGGAAGCGGTTGATGTTGAAGAAGCTTGTCAAGAGGTTGAGATCATCAAAGAAGAGTCCAAGAAAGTGAAGCATCCATTGGCAGGGCCGTCATTGGAGACACCTCTCCCGAAGCCATCACCATCCGTCCTTTCATTCAAGTGGGTAAATCTCTTCCCCTTAAGCTTTAATTTCTCGCTTGCATACGGTTTGCTTGAGACAGATGGACAACTTCGAGCTCTTTATGGTTTTAAGAATAAAAGGGGATGGTTAGTGGTTGGCAACACAATCCTAGGTTCGTTATGGTTGGATGTTCAAGGTCTAAGTGCAATGGTTGGTATAGTTCTCAATTGATTGGGTCTAAGAAGTTGTTGGGATGCCTCAGTGAGAATTTGGATTGCTTGCCATTCGGTTGGAACAATGATGATCCACTTAAAGACGGGTGTAGGAACAAGATTTGGGATCCTGGCATACAAGAGGATCAACTTTGGGAGTTCAAAGCTTGTGAAGGACTTCATCAAGGCTTGGTGAATTGACTTGGAAATGTTGGAGCTTATCGGAAGTCCAAGCGTTGGTGGAAATTTCAAGATGAGTTCAAGCACAAGCCACCATGACAAGGAGCTCACCAAATGTCCAACTTAAGGACTTTAACTAAAAGTGCTAGGTGGGAGACACCACACCATGGTAAACTCTTCCTATTTTCTCTTTTATTTATGTTGGTAATAAATTGAATTGTTATTTTTAGTTAGGATTATTTGGTTTAAGTTGTGGTTTTACTGGTTTAATAATATTTGGCATTAATTTGATAGCTTGTTGGAGTGAAAAAAATTTTTGTCCCATGCGTGCGCGTGGCCGACGCGCACGCGTCATATTGGATGTTGCACTCCCGTACATTTTTCTCGAGAGTTGTGCTGGAACCATGCGGGTGGGGTGCCAGGCGCACAACCCAACCCACGCGTACGCGTCATTTGCAATTTTGGCTTCCCACGCGTAGGCGTGGACGACGCTTACGCGTCACCTCCTCAATCTGCTGCCCACACGTACGCGTGGACGACGCTTACGCGCCTCCTCAATACGCGTCGCTTCCTGTTTTCCATTCTTCATCTTTCTTCGCTCCTTTGTTATTCTTTCCTCTTTCCTTTCTTCTTCCTTTTCTTCTTTCCTTCTTACTTCCTTCTTCTTCATTTCTTTAACTTCTCATCCTTATTCTCTTTTATTCTCTTGTGTTTATTGCATTTGCATAATTTCATTCATTGCATTTTAACTTTGCTTTTGTAACTTATTCTTATTTTCTTTTTTATGTTTCCTATTTTACCATTGGTATTAAATTTTCTACCCAACCTTTGAAAATTTCTTGGATCATTTTGGTGCTTCGTGACTTGTTTAGCATTAATGGAAATTTTTGCCCCACACACAAGATTAGTGCTTTCATCCCTTCTGACTTATTATTATCTGCTTTTATGCTTCATTATCATTGAGTTAGGATAGAACCAAATGCTCTCATGCTTATCACTACTCTTGTCTGTGTCAATTCTTATTTTAACTTGATGTTTCCAAGTCTTCTTTCCATTCACTTATTCTTTGACTTTACTCTTGCATCAAGTGTTACTTGATATGCCATTTGCTTATACTGCTTTCTCACGTGCATGTTGTAGCTACCATGTAGTTGAGAACCTTATTATTATTTGGAGTTAGCCCACCCATATTTTATTTGTTTGCATATCTTTATTTCTCCTTCCTTTTTCTCTTCTTTTAGGATGGCCATCAAGAAGGGAAACGAAAACCTCTAAATGGGGCGACAAACAAGTCCCGCCGCACAATTTTTGGAGAAAATGCATCAGTTGTAGCAATCCGTCCACTTGCACATCTTTGCATGCACCGAGGACGGTAAAATCTTTAAGTGTGGGGTGGTCGATACCGACTTCCGTGGGTTAGTTACTTTCTTTCCAACACCAATGTTTAATTTTCTTTGTTAATTAGTTGTTGCATTGCATAATATATTGCATGTGTAGTTAATTACTTGCATTTATGTACTACTTGGTTGAAGTGATGAATTCTTTTCCAAGAAACTATTTTATAGCATTTTACTAATTTGAATTAAAATTTTTGTTGAACTTGCTTGAAGAATTTTATTTTGGAACATGGTTTTAGAGCTCGACACACAAAATCAGTGAGATTTGAACCTATTTGATTGGTTGCATCTTATCAACCAATATTTTATTTTGGTGTGTATTGCTCTCTCTAAAATTGTGATCTTTGTCTTGCTTAATTTTATATTTCTATTGTTTGATATATGCATGCACCTACATGATTGAGGCCTTTGTTTCACTGAGCTTACATACCCATATGGCTTTACCTTTTTCTTTATCATTTGCGAACCAATGTTGAGCCTTTTTAACCCCATTTATTCTTTACTTTAGCTCATCACTAATTCTAAGCGGAAAACAATAATGTCCTTAATTTGAATCCTTGATTAGCTTAGACTGGTGAGAGTGTTCATGATTTAAGTGTGAGAAAGTTGGGTTTGAAAATATTTGGTTTGAGAATTGGGTGTTGTATATTTTTTATGAATTAGTGAAAAAGATAGTCGAGCACATATTCTTGCATTCAATACCTTAATCATATGCATTGAAAAAAAAAACAAAAAAAATAAAAAATAAAAAAGAAAAAAAGAGCGAAAAGAAAAGAAAAAGAGCGAATGATAAAAGGGGACAAAATGCCCCAAAGTAAATGGCGATAGCAATGCATATGTACTATACCCAAAATTCGGATGTATGAATACGTGAAAAACATAGTTAATGGGTAGTTAGATTTTGTATTTTGATTACATTGATTGTCTTAAGTTAGGTGGGAAGTTTAGGTTAATCAAGGATTCAGATTTTAGTTCACTTGACCAAATACAATCCTACCTTGACCCTAACCACATTATAACCCTTAAAAGACCTCTTGATACGTGTATTTGTGCATTAAAATTTTGTTGATTGGTAGAAGAAGAGTAAGTCTTAGAAAGCAAGATTAGTAGAGAATTGAGAGAATCGAACCTTAAACACTAGAGTGATTAGAGTGTATACACTTCTGGTGAGGGTTCGATGCTCGATTCTTTGTTCCCGGCTTTCACGAGCTTTCTTCTTGCAAGTCTATTTGTACTTTATTTTATGATTTGAATTAGTGGAATCTAGTTTATAATTGTTCTTGGAGAATTTGATTTACTTTTAACCAAGTAGGTAGAATCATTTTTGCATGTAGTTGCATTCATATAGATAGCTTGCATTTAATAAGTCTTACCATTCTTCTTCACTTTTATGGTGCGCTTGAGCTTAGCATGAGGACATGCTAATGTTTAAGTGTGGGGAGATTGATAAACCGCTATTTTTATTTTGTACTGAATTGAGTAGATTTTATCCATTATTCTTACACTTATTCATAGAATTCGCATGTTTTACATTTCCCTCCTAATTTTGTGGTATGATTGAAAACATGCTTCTTTGGCCTTAAATTTGCTAATTTTAATCCTCTCTTATTACCATTCGATGTCGTGATATGTTTGTTAAGTGCTTTCAAGGTTTATAGGTTAGGAATGACTTAAAGAATGGAAAGGAAGCATGCAAAAGTGGAAGGAACACAAGAAATTGAAGGAATTGCTAAGCTGTCAATACTAATCTCTTTGTACTAAATCGATCATAACTTGAGCTACAGAAGTCCGAATGAGGCTGTTCCAGTTGTGTTGGAAAGCTAACATCCGAGACTTCAAAATGATATGCAATTTACCATAGTTGTCTTGCAGTTAAGTGATGCGTATGCGTCGCCCATGCGTGCGCATCGCAAGATCAGCATGACCAGTGCAAGAGGCAATCGACGCGTACGCGTGTCCAGGAATTGTTCAGCGATGCGTACGCGTAGCCGACGCGTACGCATGACGAGCGTCACATGCTGTAATTTACAGAAAATGCTGGGGTCGATTTCTGGGCTACTTTATTTTGGACCCAGTTTCAGGCTCGAAAATACTAATTAGAGGCTGCAAGTGGAGCTCGAAGGGGAATTCAATCATTCACACTTTTATTCATACAATTTTAGATTTTAGATGTAGTTTTCTAGAGAGAGAGAAAGAGAGAGAGAGGCTCTCTCCTCTCTCTAGGTTTTAGGGTTCTTAGTCTTGTTCCTTCTTAATTTTAGAATTCTACCTTGCTTTAATTTAGTTTTCTTCTACTTTTATTTGTTCTAGAACTTCAATTATTTACTTCTCTTATTGATCCCTTTATTTTGCTAATTTAGTTTATGAGTTCATGTGTTACTCTCAATTTTTATTAATGCAATTTATGTTTCATGTTTCTTATTGTTCAATTGCTTTGCTATTATTATTTCTTTGTTTTGGTTAGTTTTAGATTTTGCTATGTCTTGTTAGTTTTTTATGTTTTTATGTTATACCTTCCAAGTGTTTGATAAAATGCTTGGTTGGATTTTAAATTAGATTTTTATGTTCTTACTTGGATTAATCAATTAGAGACTCTTGAGTTATCAAAATTCTTTTGTTGATTGGCAATTGAAAATTGTTAATTGGCTTAGGTTTCCCTAAATCTAGTCTTTGATTAAGACTTGTGAATTTAAGTTGATTTTGCTCACTTGACTTTCCTTCATTGTTAGAGGTTAACTAAGTGAAAGCAAAAGGCAATTACCATCACTATTGATGATGATAATGAGGATAGGTATTCCATTTCTCAATCCTTGTTAGGACTTTTCTTAGTTGTTATTTTATTTCATTGTTATTTACATTACTTGTCTCTTATCACAATACCAAAAAATTTACTTTATCATAACCAATAATAAACACTTTCCTGCAATTCCTTGAGAGACGACCTGAGGTTTAAATACTTCGATTAATTTTATTGCTTAAGTGACAAATAATTTAAATATTGATTGAGGTTTAATTGTCGGTTTAGAACTATACTTGCAATGTGATATTTGTGTGAAAATCTTTACCGACATTTTTCCTCCGTCAACAAGTTCTTGTAAAAATCTCTTATTGCACTCTTAATCCTAGCTTGATTCCTCACCAATCTGCCACTTATCACCAACACATCAATCTAATTACTTCTTATTCTTGTTGAGGCTAAATTATGAAAATATTTAGCATTCTTATCCATGTATTTAGCATGTCGGGACCTTGACATCTGCTTCCAATGGATTTTCTTCCTGACATACCAATGCTTACAGAAGCTAACTAGAGCTCTTCTTCTTGCCTCCACAGTCCCATCATAAACTCCATCACTAGCCAAATCATCCAACCTTCAAATCAATATCACCAAACTTCTCCTTGTGCCATCTACTCAAAGGTATCGTCAAAGCCTTCAACTTTTCAGTAAATTGAACCTCTTCTAGACCCCTCCATTTCTCCTTAACCATTTTGAGAAACCCGCCATATATGAACCAATAATCCAGACTTCGAAATGGCCTCGGCCCCCTCTTAATCTACTGTCCTCCACTATCAAAGAACAATGATCATATAAACCTCTTGGCCCACCTTTAAGTCGCATCTCAAAAAATTGTTCAAGCCATTCCAGGCTAACAAAGACTCTATCAATGCGACTATAAGATTAGCCTCTAAAGCATGTAAATTTGCGATCATTCAGTTCTAAATCCACTAACTCCATATCTCGTATCCAGTCTCTAAAATCTTTCGCTGATGCGGTTAAAGCATTAGCTCCTTTTCTTTCTTTCACTCTCACAACCTCATTGAAATCACCCATATAACAAATTGGGACTTGGCATACTCCAGCAATAAAACTCAACTCCTTCCACACAATTAGCTTCTCCTCCCTGATATGTGCACCATACACCAAACAAAACACACAATGGAAATTATTGCTCATCAACACTCCTTCCACACACAGCCACCTCTCCCCTTTATAACAGTTACTCAACTTAAAAATTATTTTCTCCAACATTAATAATAGACCTCCAGAAGCCCCTTCGGAATCCACATATTCCCAATCCACCGCATCATTTTCTCAAATTTATACTACGTCAAACTTAGTAACTTCATTCTTCTTTATCTCTATCAAGCCTATTATATTCATATATTTTTTCTCTTAAAATTTTTAACTATAACCACTTTTTCAACACCCCCAATACCCTTCACATTCCAAAAACTATAAATCATTTAAGCACATTATTACATATCTTATTCTGGTTTTTAGGCTAGCTCCTTCTTCCTTTCTCCTTTTGCTTTGCTTGCCTTCGTTTCTGTGTAAGCACTTCATTCTGAGTTTGTAGAGCTACCAAAATATTGTCTTCCTCATCATATGAGATAGCCCCTGATTCCATTGCCAAGGTCCAAGCAACTCTGTTTTCAGCCAAGTCTTCATCCCAGTTTTTATTTGCTTTACAATATTTTGATCACAGATTACATTCTTTTCAAAATTCTCAACACCCTCCAAGTTCCTGACTGTCCCATCCTCTTCAAAGTATGTTCCCTCCCTCAGAGTATACTCTCCTCCTGAATCTGCTTTCTCTACTTCATCATCCCTTACCAATCTTGTTACGGTGTTCTTTTTTACACTCCCATCGAGACTTTCGTGAACCATATATGATATGGCATCAATTTCATTCAAGCTCCCTATTATTCTTCCCCCTTTCTCCCCGTCCAATAGATTGTCTCCATCTATCACAGAATTGTTGATCACGTGAAGCATCTCCGCACAAGATAATATATAATATAGCTATATAATATATAATATAATAAAATATATAATATAGCTATATTTTAATTTTAATATAGTTAAAAAATGTCATGTTGCACATTTCTATTGTCAAATTTATAATTATTCATTGATAATGATATATAAAAGAGATAGAGTGGTTGAAGGAATAAGAGGGATAGATAAAAGGAGAGAGAGGAGGGAGAACTCTTTAATTTTGGAGGAAAAGATTTGATTTCAATTGTAATGAGAGAATGACATGTGGCACATTTTGGTTGTAAAATTAGCAGAGATGACGGAAGAACTCTTTAATTTTAGAGGAAAAGATTTGATTTTAATTGTAATGAGGGAGTGATATGTAGCACATTTTGGTTGTAAAATTAGTAGGAAGGATGATAGAACTCTTCAATTTTGGAGGGAAAGATTTGATTTCAATTGCAACGAGGGAATGACATGTGACACATTTTAGTTGTAAAATTAGTAGGGATGAGGGAAGAACTCTTTAATTTTGGAGGAAAAGATTTGATTTTAACTGTAATGAAAGAGTGATATGTGGCACATTTTGGTTGTAAAATTAGTAGAAAAGAGGATAGAATTCTTTAATTTTGGAGAGAAAGATTTGATTTCAATTGCAATGAAAGAATGACATGTGGCGTATTTTGGTTATAAAATTAGTAGGGATGAGAAAAAAACTCTTTAATTTTGGAGTGAAAGATTTGATTTTAATTGTAATGAGAGAATGATATGTGGCATATTTTGATTGTAAAATTAATAGGAAGGAAGATAGAATTCTTTAATTTAAAAAAAAAATTAATTTTAATAAAATAAAAAAAGTGACATGTAACATATTTTGATTGTAAAATTATATATATAATAGATTTCTCTAAGTCTAACTTTGTAATCAACGAGTTTAACGATCATTATTACTAACTTAATAATCAAATGATTATAATATCAATCGAATGTCTATAAAAGGCATCTTTTATATCTCAACAAAGAATAAGAGAACATACTCACGTGATTAGTTTTATGATTTTTGTATGTCCACTACAAAAAATTTAGTCTATGGATATGGTAAAAAAACTGTGACTACAGTTATTGTGACTACAGTTATAGTTAATGAAAAGAGTAATCATAGATAAAATTTTAACAATTACATGATTGTGATTCTTTTGGGTTTGGTGTATAAATTTTTAACTCATTTTTTATTTATTATTTACTTCAATTTTAAAGTCCAGCTGCTTTATTTTTGTTGGACAGACGTCCTGCTTTTAATATTTATATATTTTTTTGTTTTAGACTTTAGCTCAATATCTAATACTTAAAAAAATCTAAAATTTACCAAAAAATAGTTAATCTAATTAACATGTTATTTTTTAAAATCTAAACTATTCATATATATCAATAAATGAAGGATTTATGATTTGATGAATTAACAAGAAATATAGTACTTCTTAATGAAGAGCATTTAAAGATAATCCTTAAAAATAATTGCCAAAAATAATAAATTATAATGACTAAATTAATTACGATAACTATATAAATAATACAAGTGTATGTGTCAATAACCAAATGTATTTTCTCATGTTTTAATAAAAAGATATATTAACAATTTTAAAGTAAAATTAAATAACCAAACAGAGGTGGCATCAACAATATATACGTATGATATGAACGACAATTACTTTGTGCGTGAACTTACAACCCAGGACACTTTATCAAAGAGCTTCTGCAGGATTTGAGAGCTCAACAAAGTATGACATAATGATGAACACAAGTATTGAATTAGAGAGAAAAACTTGAAAGTTGAAAGATGTTATTTGATTATAATTTATATCACAATATGAATACACTCTCAACCATACACTGCATCAATGTATATATACTGTAGCGAAGGAGGCTTGACAATTGACATACGCGCAAGCCAGAGCTATAACAAAAAACTAGAATCTATTACCAATAAATAACTAATTCCAATTTCTAATTCTAACTTAGTTACATTATTACCCTTGACAAGCTTACAAAATAATGAGTAAATCTTAATTTATAGTAGAAAAATGAATCACTACTAATAATGTCCCTCTTAAGTTTCTGTACTAGCTAGCTTTTTGTGTCTCATATTCAATTATTCAATAATATGTTATTATGTAACAATGAATTAATAATACGAATAGTAAGAATTTGATTTTCCAAACATGCAGCTCACATGATCTCCACAATTTTTGTACGTGGTTTGGTATTAGTATTTTTCATACATTTCATCAATGTCGTATTCAATAATATTTTTTCTGATAGAAATACTCAATGATAATAATTAGTTCTTTAATTTTTTTAATTTTTTTTTCATAAATAAAATTTAAAAAATATAAAACCTGAAAACGAAAATAAAACTAAATAAGTGCAAAACTCCTCCACAAGGTTCAAGCTTGTGTCTGTTCATAGAGGAATCATATTTGGTTACTATTTATTTGTTCTTAAAAAATACTAAGTAGTAGTAATTTGTGCTCCTTTTCACATACAACTTCAATTAGAGAGTCAATTAGAATGATATTAAAATTGTTGGAACGATATCAACCATGACTTCACTCATGTGCATTAAGAAATAACCTAAGAAATTTAAAGGGAGAAAAAAAGAAAAAAGAAAAGTGAAGAACGACCTAACGGGATACCAAGAGTCATAATAGGCATATTTTTTAAAAGGATATGAACCAAAATAAATTGTCATACTAGAAGAATAACTCTAGGTAACCTCTAAAAGTCACTAAGATTTGGATGCAAAAAATCGACAGCGTTTGTGTTTAATTTCAACCGGTAATGTTCATTATTGATGATGACTTCATTCAATCGACAAGGACCTCATGGGTGTGTCTATGTTATTAGATCTTATGAGTACAAATTTTAATTTGATTAATAATTTCCTAATGTTTTCTCCGTCTTCAAAATAAAACATGCCTTTACATATCTAATAGATATTATGATATATCAACCAATTAATATGGCTTCCCTAGTTAGCCAAAAGTCACTATGAACGAGGACCTCAAAAACTTAAAATAAGATTAACTAATAACCGTACGTACTTTATCAAAAATACTTTTTTAATATTAAAATTAATTATTAAAATTAATTATTATATAAATATATATATTATTTAATTTATTTTAATATATATATTTTATATTTTAATATATATTTTATATTAATAATTAATTTTAATAATTGATTTTAATGTATATTAATACATATGAGTGACACTTTACATGTGGATATAATTAAATTGAATGATTTAGCCTTAGGGCTTTCTAAAAGCCGCGAAAATAAATTATAATCGAATAGCTCAGTTGAGTTTAAATTAAATACCTTTTCACTCTTACTAATCATTTTTATTTAGTATTTCTTTTACCAAAAGTTGTGGATTAAGATAGATAGCAACATAAAAACAAAATTAAAATTGATGAGATACTAAAATTAAATAACGGATAAAGTATAAACCAAAAGAAAATAGAGTTAATATTAGTCAACATTTTTTCTTTTTAAATTAATAGAAGTTAATTTTTTAAATAAAATCACTGATTATATATATGATGTGGGTGACCTTATTATATATTAAATCAGATATATTTGTTGTCAATATTGTTAAAAATAAGAGATTAAACTGAAAGAAGGATTTGTGAGTATTCAAGTTGTTTATTCAAGTTGTCTAGAATGATACAATATAAAAGGGTATTTATAGGTACTAAGAGAATCATAATAATAAAAACGTAATATTCTATAATAAATATTCAGATATACTAAATAATACTAATTGATCATAATTGGTCCTAATTATATTCTAACATCCCCCCTCAAACTCAAGTGACAACTTGAGTTTGAAACTTATTTAAAACAATGAAATAAAGAGAAAAAAATGGCATAATTGATAAAACGGGTGCAGACGAAATTGTCGGAAGAAAGTGCAGACGGAACTATCGCTGTCGAAAGGAAGCGCAGATGGAACTGCCGCGGATGCAGACGGAAGTGCCGAAAGGAAGCACAGATGGAACTGCCGCTGTCTGAAGGAACTAGGAAGTGCAGACGTAATTGCCGCTTGTCAGAAAGAAGCGCAGACGAAACTGCCGCTTGTAGCGCAGACGGAACTGCCGCTTGTCGGAAGGAAGCGCAGACGTAACTGCCACTTGTCGAAAGGAAGCGCAGACAGAACTGCTATCTGAAGGAAGTGCAGACGGAACTGCTAGAAAGAAACGCAAACAAAACTGCCACAAGGAAACACAGACGAAACGCTACGAGAAAACGCAAACGGAACTGCCAGAAAGAAACGCATACGGAACTGCCAGAAAGAAACGCAGACGGAACTGCCACAAGGAAACACAAACGGAACTGTCACGAAGACACGCAGATGAAAGTGTCACGAGAAAACGCAGACGGGACTGCCACGAGAGAACGCAGATGGAACTGCCACGAGAGAATGCAGATGAAACTGCCACGATGCAGACGGAATTGCCACGAGAGAACGCAAACGGAATTGCCACAAAAGAACGCAGATGGAACTGCCACGAGAAAACGCAAATGGAACTGCTACGAGAGAACGCAAATGAAACTACTACGAGAGAACGCAGACACAACTGCCAAAAGAGAGCAAAAACTATATGATTTCTTCATGAGAATAGGTAAACAGTGCATGGCATTGGTGTTTGATGGAAAGAATAGGCTAGTCGGTGAGGTGAAAGAGCATCAAAGAATTGAAAAAAGACAAGAAAAATAGAATAGAAGAAAAGTGTGAAAAATACGGTGATTTCACCAAAAGAAAAACAACATATCTTCTTCAAGGAGGATATCATGGCTCTGATACTATGATAAAAACAAGAGATTAAACTGAAAGAAGGATTTGTGAATATTCAAGTTGTCTATTCAAGTTGTCTAGAATGATACAATATAAAAGGGTATTTATAGGACTAAGAGAATCATAATAATAAAAACGTAATATTCTATAATAAATATTCAGATATACTAAATAATACTAATTGATCCTAATTGGTCCTAATTATTTTCTAACATCCCCCCTCAAACTCAAGTGAGTAAGTGACAAATTGAGTTTGAAACTTATTTAAAACAACGAAATAAAGAGAAAAAATGGCATAATTGATAAAACGGGTGCATACGAAATTGTCGGAAGAAAGCGTAGACGGAACTGCCGCTATCGGAAGGAAGCGCAGATGGAACTGCCGCGGATGCAGACGGAACTGCCGAAAGGAAGCGCAGATGAAACTGCCGCTGTCTGAAGGAACTAGGAAGCGCAGACGTAACTGACGCTTGTCAGAAAGAAGCGCAGACGGAACTGCCGCTTGTAGCGCAGACGAAATTGCCGCTTTTTGGAAGGAAGCGCAGACGTAACTGCCACTTGTCGGAAGGAAGCACAGACGGAACTGCTATCTGAAGGAAGTGCAGACGGAACTGCTAGAAAGAAATGCAAACAAAACTGTCACAAGGAAACACAGACGAAACGCTACGAGAAAACGCAGACGGAACTGCCAGAAAGAAACACAGACGGAACTGCCACAAGGAAACGCAAACGGAACTTTTACGACGAAACGCAGACGAAACTGTCACGAGAAAACGCAGACGGGACTGCCACGAGAGAACGCAGATGGAACTGCCACGAGAGAATGCAGATGAAACTGTCACGATGTAGACGGAATTGCCACGAGAGAACGCAAACGGAATTGCCACGAAAGAACGCAGATGGAATTGCACGAGAGAACGCAAATGGAACTGTCACGAGAGAACGCAAATGAAACTGCCACGAGAGAACGCAGACGCAACTGCCGAAAGAGAGCAAAAACTATATGATTTCTTCATGAGAATAGGTAAACAGTGCATGGCATTGGTGTTTGACGGAAAGAATAGGCTAGTCGGTGAGGTGAAAAAGCATCAAAGAAGTGACAAAAGACAAGAAAAATAGAATAGAAGAAAAGTGTGAAAAAATACGGTGATTTCACCAAAAGAAAAATAACATATCTTCTTCAAGGAGGATACCATGGCTCTGATACCATGATAAAAACAAGAGACTAAATTGAAAGAAGGATTTGTGAATATTCAAGTTGTCTAGAATGATACAATATAAAAGGGTATTTATAGATACTAAGAGAATCATAACAATAAAAATATAATATTCTATAATAAATATTCAGATATACTAAATAATACTAATTGATCCTAATTGGTCCTAATTATATTCTAACAAATATTATATTGGAATTGAATATGTCTAATTTAATTCTAAAAGCTAATTTAATATAAAGAATAAGAATTGTTTTATATTTACTAAAAAATTATAAAAATTATATTTTTAATTAATGTGAAACTCACAATACATACATCCATGTTAAGAATTTTTTGGTCAGATTAAAGTAATAAAAAGTGGATTATTATTATTATTATTATTATTATTATTATTATTATTATTATTATTATTATTAACTTACATGTAATGTTAGGTGTAATTGGCCAAAGCTTGTATCCCATGTATGTGACTGCAAAAGAGGGCAGGTGGATGATAGTTATGATAATGTATGTATGGGAAACTTTACATACTTAAAAAATTTTTCATGAAAGCGACTTTGAATTTGGTTTCTTTTTTCAAGTCCAATTAAATGTACCTCGCTCTATACAAAAACTTATAATCTTCATGCTTCTTTCTATTATTAAATAGTTACTATCTAGCTATCTATCATATCCTTTCATAAGTTTTCTTTTATTTCATTTATATTTTGAAAGATATGGTTATCAGATATTATTGGCTAAGGTTCTTATCTGTTTCCACATGGAAACGCGGCAAACATACATTGAATGGGAATAAAAAGTTCATAAGATTTTGTATGTGAAATGACAGATAATGCATAGTATGGGGAACTCTTAATGTATAATATATCTTTCTTTGTGTACCTTAGTGTTTGTATGTATATTGATATTAAAAAATATTATTTGTATACTAAAATTAATTATTAAAATTAATTATTAATATATTTGTATATATATATATATTTTAATTTATTTTAAATATATATTTATATTTTAATATATATTTTATTTTGATAATTGACTTTAATAATTAATTTTAGTTTACATAGCTACATATAACATAATGATTTATTAGTAAGATTTTTTGTATGTGTATTTTATATTTGAGCCTATGGTAATCCATTATTGTATCTTCCTGATATACTTAATTAAAATGTTAAATTACGGTTAAGTTATATATATTATAATTACAAAAATATCTGAAAAATAATAAAAAAATCAATTAAAACAGTAAAAATTATCTTATGTTATATTTTTAGTTATATACAATAAAAATTTCATTATTTGAAGACAGAAGACACATAGTACGGATTTATTATTCTTTAAAATAAATGTGTGCCAGACAGATATATCTTATAGTTATAAGTATATATAAAATGACATTTGAAATTGTTGGACACAAGGATAATATATAGTGATTTGCGCGCGCTAAAGGATTAAGTTAAAAACATGATATGTGGACTATGAAGTATGGATTTCTCGTGGTGCCGGCGTATTCGTGTCGGACGCGAATTCGACACCGACACACGGTAAATATTTTAAACGAGCGTATTGGCAGTGTGTTTTCTTGTGGTGCAGAATTTTGATGAAACGGTTACGAATCCGAACGAGTCCGACTCGATTCAGATGTTCATGAGACGGATTTTTCTGCTAGACTGCAAATCTTCAATTGATTTTGTGATTTTATAATCCGATTAACCATTTTTTTTTCTAATTTTAAAATATTTTGTTAGCGAGATGACAAGAGCCTATTAAAATTTTTTATTTTTTTAATAATTACATAATTTTTAGACTTTTTTATGCAATTATATTTATTCTTATATTTACAATATGATATTTTATTAATTTAATATATTATTTAAATTTTAATTCACAATGTATCCTAAATGTATCGTATCTAATGTTTTATAAAAAGAACATGTCGACGTATCCGTATCGTGTCGTATCGTGCTTCCTAGTATGTGGATCTAAAATTTTAAGATGATAGGTTTAATTATATACTAGCTATTACTTTAGGTAAACTTAATAACAATGCAAATATAGTTAAACAATGGAATGTGAGTGTTATTTAATTTCATGCATGTGCTCAGAGAAGCCAACTCCACCGAACTGGAAACAGATCAAGTGCAAGTGTTGAAGTTTTTATGGCAATACTCTCTAATAATTTATATATCAACAGAAGTTATTAAAGAAGCTCTATTATGCCTCGTCTAGTATAGCATATGCTCTTTTATATACATCAGCGGCTCAACCGATATTATCGTACTGTTTAGTTGTTTTATTATTATTTTTAAAAAATTAATTTTTATATTTTATTTTAAACTTATAAATTTAATAAAATAATTTAAAAGATAAAAATAAATAATATTTAATAATAAATATAAAAATTTTATAAATTATTTAATTTTTAAAATATATAAATTTATAAATTTGAATTAAATAAGTTATTAAAAAAATTATGTATAACAAAATTAAAATAAATATTTACTAAGTTACAAATTAATTATTTATAAATATTATTAAATTTATTTATTTTTTTAATAATATTTAATTTGAAGTAGAGATAAAAATTTATATTCAAAATACTTTTTAAGTTTTTATCTTCATGCATAATTTTAACGGATAAAAAATACCTAAGTCGTAATTTAATATAGTATCTTAGGACAGAAGATTATCATTACTTTTTACATTAGATTGTTACTATATAAGTTTTAAGTTTGTTTTTATTGTGCACATTAAATAAATTAAATTTTATTATTTTATTTGCATATTTTGAAATTATGCGATTATACTATAAGGATGACATTAGTTTTCATAATTTAATATGAATCTTTTTACTATTTTATTTTTCATTTGAATACTCTCCATAAAAAAAGATTATTTAAAGTGAAACATTACAAAAAGAGAAATAAAAAATTTTATCTTTTCATTTATCCTAAAAATAAAAAATTAAAGTTAAATAGTATTATTTTTTCTATAACAAGTATTTTTAAATTAGGTAATGCATAAAAAATCACATCTTTTTATTTATCCTAAAAGTTAAAAATTAAAGTTAAATGATATTTTTTTAACAAAATTAAAATAAAACACAATAAACATAAAGATCTTTAAAAAAATTGTTCTTATGTACCAGAACATTACAATTTATTATATTGTATATTATTTTTGTATTACAGAATAAAAGGTGGAATTCTATATTTTTTTGTTATTTATTTTTTTCTTTTATTAGTAGTTATTCATTAACAAATGTTGAATTAACGATTTTATTTATTATATTTCAATATGCTTATTTCATTTACATTCATTAAGTTGTTCAAATTCAAATTTATTCTCTTAAACCACTTCTTGATCACATGGTTGGAATCGTTTAAACTCAAAATTTTTAAATCCCAAAATTTGCAAGGTAAAAAAAACAATAAAATAAATTAGAAATTCTAATAAAATAAAATAGTTTAAAAATAGAAGAAATGTAAAAAAAAAAATAATATTACATGACTCATGAAGTAAAAGAAAAAAGATAAAAAAAATCATAAAAGTTAAAAAAATATTGGGTTATCAGATTATTTAAAAAATAATAAATAATTGTTCTTATTTTGTCACATCTTTGATATTAGATATCAATCTAATAATTAATAAGAAAATAATATTATTCAATATAAAATGAATAAAAAATAAAAAATTAACAAAATATTCATGGACCTTTTTCACTTTATTTTTGGTATGAGCAGAATTTTTTGCATCTTTTATATGCCATGTTTCGAACAAATAATATTAAATTTTTTTAATTAATCCCTTTTCAATATAATATATTTATTTTAATTTAGTTATAAATGAATTTTTATGTGTTTAAATCTCAAATCTAGCACTCTACATAATTAATAATTTAGCAAATCAACATATTAATATTTTAATAGACTATTGGTAGATGCAAACTTTCTGGCATCCTTTATATGTCAATCAAATAATCAATGTTGTTCATACCCTGACCCAATGTCAAAGGCCCAGGTCCAAATAAAAGGCCTAATCTGAAGGATTAAGCCTAGCTAAGTACCGACTTTCACGTAAGAAGTCGGTATCAACCATGACTTGCTCTAAAGAAGTCGGACATGAGATTAGCTGGCAGATAAACACTCAATTCAAATGAGTAACCGCCCCTAAAATCTTTCTAACCGCTTCATAAAGCCATATCTTAACCTCCCCAAGATAATGGGGCGGTTAACATCCTAAAGATACGGCACTACTCCAACGGTGGTTATTGGCTCACCACTATAAATACACTGACACCCCTCAGGTATCTCTAAGCCCAATACTCTCTAGACCTGCTCACACCCTTGCTAACTTAGGCATCGGAGTATCTTTGCAGGTACCACCCCCCGTTCACTCACGAACACAAGTCGGACGGAGTCTCCCGAGTTGCATACTCATACGGAAACCTCCTCCTTCATACGTTTGGGCCAGCCAACACCATCCATTCAGTCAATCTCCGGTTACCCACCGTAACATTGGCGCCGTTGCTGGGGACCCGAGAGATCATCCATTGATGGCGGACAGATCCCACGAAGAAGGCCATGTGGAGACAGATTCTGAGCAAGAGAATCTGGACACAGGCAATAACAATGCGGACCTCACCATCCATCAGGAAATTGACAATCAGCATAGAGAAGGCACCTCCGGAGTAAAGAACCCGAAGGTAAATTCCTCAGAAGGGCGCGAATCAGAAAAAGGAGAACCACCCCATGTAACTGAACTCATGGGGTTAGTCCACAGCCGCCTGGAACAGTTAGAAAAAAAGCGGGAGCGGCAAAGGGAAACTGAGAGGTACCTAAAAGAGGAGATGGAGCGGCGAAAAGAGTTACAAAGAAAACTCTTAAAGTTAGAATCCTCCCTCAAAAATCGCAACTCCCGTGACGAACAGGAAGAGCCACCATTAGGGGGAGAGGATCCCTTTAGCGAGGACATAATGAGGGCTAAAGTTCCGAGGAACTTCAAAAGCCCTGATATGGACCTCTACGATGGAACTACGGATCCAAAGCATCATCTGAGCAATTTCAAAAGTCGGATGTACCTGGCTGATGCTTCCGACGCTACGCGATGTAAGGCCTTCCCACCACTTTATCGAAAGCAGCGATGAAGTGGTTCGATAGCCTCCCCTCGAGGTCAGTTACTAGCTTTGAAGACCTCTCAAGGAAGTTTTTGATGAGGTTCTCAATCCAGAAAGACAAGGTGAAACATGCACCGAGCCTCCTGGGAATAAAACAGGAGGTCGGAGAGTCTTTACGAGCCTACATGGAAAGGTTCAACAAAGCATGTTTGGAGATCCAAGACCTGCCCACAGAGGCAGTCATAATGGGGCTAGTCAATGGGCTCAGAGAAGGTCCATTCTCACAGTCCATATCTAAAAGACACCCCGTTTCTCTAAGTGATGTACAAGAAAGAGCTGAAAAGTACATCAATATGGAAGAAAACGCCAAGTTAAGAGACCTGAGTTGGCGACCTGGACCCCCTCCCTCAACTAAAGAGAGGGAAAGGGAAGCCAAGAAAAAGGAAGAACTCGGTCTCGAAAGGCCAAGAAAATACCACTCTTATACTCCCCTGAAAGTTTCTATAGTGGATGTATACAGAGAGATTTACAACACTGAAAGACTGCCACCCCCTAGACCCATTAAAAATAAAAAAAGGGGGAGCCGCAGCGATTACTGCGAGTACCATAAAATATATGGTCACTCCACAAACGACTGTTACGACCTCAAGAATGTGATAGAAAAGCTGGCTAGAGAAGGTCGGCTTGATAGATATCTCATAGAAAGGTCGGACAGTCATGGAAAGAGAAAGCGAGATGATATGGATAGAAGAGACCCACTACCGCAGACTCCAGAGAGGCATATCCATATGATCTCAGGAGGATTTGCGGGAGGGGGCTTACTAAATCCTCTCGCAAAAGGCATCTCAAAAGAGTCTACCAAGTCGGGGAAGAGTCACCCGACCTTCCTACTATTTTGTTCACAAAAGAAGATGGGCAAGGAATAATCCCTGGACACGACGATCCAGTGGTAATAACTATGATCCTAGTCAATGCCTATCTCCACAGAACCCTAGTAGACCAAGGAAGCTCGGCGGACATTCTCTTCAAACCTGCTTTCGACAAGCTAGGGTTAGATGAGAAAGAATTAAGAACCTATCCCGACACCCTATACGGATTAGGGGACACGCCAATAAAACCACTAGGATTTTTGCCCCTTCACACCACTTTCGGAAAAGGGGAAAAATCAAAGACTCTGAGTATAGACTTCATAGTCATTGATGAGGGGTCAGCTTATAATGCCTTAATCGGCAGAACTACCCTTAATCGGCTCGGAGCAGTGGTATCCACTCCCCACCTCTGCATGAAATTCCCGACCTCAGCGGGAATAGCAACGGTGAGGGGAGATCAAAAATTGGCGAGAAAATGCTACAATGAAAGCCTAAATCTGAGAGGAAAGGGCAAAGAAGTCCACATAATAGAGCTCGGCGGCGCAAGGGCCAAAGAAGAGCTGCGACCTCAACCGGGAGGAAAAACCGAGGAGATACAAGTCGGTGGGGAGGAAGGAAAAAGCACCTACATAGGAGCCAACCTAGGGAAAACCCTAAAACAAGGGTTGGCTGAACTCCTGAGAGATAATTCCGACCTCTTCGCTTGGAAGGCTTCTGACATGCTCCGGATTGATCCCGAGCTCATGTCCCACAAGCTCTCGGTTTACCCAGGATCTCGACCTGTACAACAAAGAAGACGCAAGCTCGGCACAGAACGAGCCCTAATAGTAGAAGAGCAAGTACAGGCGCTCCTGGAAGCCGGCTTTATTAGAGAAGTCAAGTACCCAACATGGCTAGCCAATGTAGTGCTAGTCAAAAAACAGAATGGTAAATGGAGAATGTGCGTCGACTATACCGACCTAAATAAGGCATGTCCTAAGGACCCTTACCCCCTACCAAGTATTGATACCCTAGTGGACTCCAGCTCGGGGTACCAATACCTGTCGTTCATGGACGCATACTCGGGATATAATCAAATCCCGATGTATGAGCCAGACCAGGAGAAAACATCATTCATCACACCCAGAGCTAACTATTGCTATGTGGTCATGCCATTCGGATTGAAGAATGCAGGATCCACATATCAAAGGTTGATGAATAAAGTGTTTTCTCCTCACCTGGGGAGCCTAATAGAAGTATACGTCGACGACATGCTAGTGAAAACTAAGAAGGAAGTCGACCTCTTATCCGACCTCTCACAAGTCTTTGACACCATAAGGCTGCATGGGATGAGACTAAATCCTGCAAAATGCGCCTTCGCGGTGGAGGCAGGAAAAATTCTAGGATTTATGCTGACACAAAGAGGGATTGAGGCCAATCCCGATAAATGTAGAGCAATCCTAGAAATGAAAAGTCCGACTTGTTTGAGAGAAGTCCAGCAGCTCAATGGCCGACTTGCAGCCCTCTCCAGATTTTTGGCAGGATCGGCACTAAAATCCCTTCCACTATTTTCCTTATTAAGAAAGGGATGCCAATTCGAATGGACTCCGGAATGCGAGGAGGCGTTCCAAGAGTTCAAAAGATTTTTAAGCCAACCTCCTATCCTAACCCGACCAGTACCAGGAAAAGACCTCGTTCTGTACTTATCCGTAGCAAACAGGGCTGTCTCGTCAGCCTTGATAAAAGAAGACGAGGTCGGGCAACACCCAGTTTACTTCATCAGTAAGGTCCTACAAGACCCCGAACTAAGGTACCACAAACTAGAAAAGTTTGCCTACTCCTTGGTAATAGCCTCACGAAGGCTACGACCTTACTTTCAAGCTCACACAATAAGAGTCCGTACAAACCAACCCATGAAGCAAATCCTCCAAAAGACGGATGTTGTAGGGAGAATGGTTCAATCGGCAATAGAGCTCTCCGAGTTCGATCTGAGATATGAAACTCGGACGGCAATTAAAGCTCAATGCCTCGCCGACTTCGTAGCAGAATACGCAGGGGACCAAGAGGAAAAGCCGACTACATGGGGACTCTATGTAGACGGATCTTCCAACAAAACAGGAAGCGGCGCAGGCATAATATTGGTGGATGAAAGAGGAACCCAAATAGAGGTTTCCTTAAAATTTGAATTTCTGGCTTCAAATAATCAGGCAGAATATGAAGCCTTGATAGCCGGACTAAAATTGGCAGAAGAAGTCGGTGCTACAAAAGTGATGATATACAGCGACTCACAGGTGGTGACCTCCCAAATAAGTGGAGAATATCAGGCAAATGACCCTAATATGAAGAGGTATTTGGAAAAAACTTTGGAACACCTTGGGCGCTTTGCAGAAACCGAGGTCAAACACATAACTCGGGATCTAAACAGCAGAGCAGATGCCCTATCCAAGTTAGCAAGTACCAAACCAGGAGGAAACAACAGAAGCCTGATTCAAGAAACCCTCCAAGAGCCCTCGGTAGCAAAAACAGAAGATAAGCAAGAAGTACTTGAGGTAGTCGGTTTAAACCTCGGATGGATGAATCCCTTAGTCGAATACTTGAAATTCGACATCCTCCCTAAGGAGGAGAAAGAAGCTAAAAAGATCCGAAGGGAAGCACAACATTACACCTTGGTGAGAAATGTCCTCTACAGAAGAGGGATATCAACACCATTGTTAAAATGCGTACCGACCTCAAGAACCACCGAGGTATTGGAGGAAGTACATAGCGGGATCTGCGGAAACCATCTCGGAGCAAGGTCGCTCGCCAGGAAGGTAATCCGAGCAGGATTCTATTGGCCGACCTTGCAGAGAGATGCCACAGAATTTGTGAAGAAATGCCAACAATGTCAGATGCATGCAAATTTCCACGTGGCTCCCCCAGAAGAGCTCATCAGTATCACTTCTCCATGGCCTTTTGCAAAATGGGGGATGGATTTGTTAGGTCCTTTTCCCCAAGCGCCAGGACAAGTCAAATACTTGATCGTGGGAATAGATTACTTCACAAAGTGGATAGAAGCAGAACCATTAGCCACTATCATCGCTCAAAGAAGCCGCAGATTCCTCTACAAAAATATCATCACAAGATATGGGATACCTTATTCCATTACTACGGATAACGGAACGCAATTCACCGACGCTACCTTCAGAAGCTTAGTAGCCAATATGAAAATCAAACATCAGTTCACCTCGGTAGAACACCCACAAGCCAATGGGCAAGCCGAGGCAGCCAACAAAGTCATATTGGCAGGACTAAAGAAGAGACTACAGGAAGCAAAGGGAGCTTGGGCTGAAGAACTCCCTCAGGTGTTATGGGCTTATAGGACAACCCCCCAATCCGCCACAGGAGAAACACCTTTCCGACTAGTCTATGGCGTAGAAGCCATGATTCCAATAGAAATCAACGAGCAAAGCCCAAGGGTAATTCTCCATGACGAGGTCGGAAATATACAGGGACACAAAGAGGAGCTCGACTTGCTCCCCGAAGTCCGAGAAGGTGCCCAGATAAGAGAAGCGGCATTAAAACAAAGGATGACCACCAGGTACAACAAGAAAGTCATTCGAAGAACATTTGCCCCGGATGACTTGGTCCTAATCAGAAACGACATTGGAGTCAACAAATCAGGAGAAGGAAAGCTCGCCGCAAATTGGAAGGGACCATACAAAATCAAGGAAGTGTTAGGGAAAGGTTATTATAAAGTAACCGACCTGAACAGCACTGAGCTACCAAGGTCGTGGCATGCTTGTAATATGAAAAGGTACTACAGTTAAAAGCGAACTCTACTCCCTGATGTACTCTTTTCCCAACTTCATGATTTTTTCCCAAAAGGGTTTTTTCTGGAGAAGGGTTTTTAACGAGGCATCATAGTAGAGACTAAGGGAAAATAGGCTATCAAGACCCTTAGTAGCAAAAGAAGGTACCTCCCCAATTAATAAAGATCTTTTTCATTCACAATATCTCTTATAATATCCTTCTTTATTTTTCTAAGTCTTTCTACGAAACGCGCCGACTTAAGCTCGACAAAGCGTGAAAATCCCATGAACCGACCTAGATGGTCGTCAGGATAAAACGACGAGGTATAAGTCGGCGTAAAGAGGTTGTATGAGTTGATCGTAAAAAACTCGGGAACAATCCGACTCATAAGTCGAAATGAGAACCCGAGTAAAACAAACTAAAAAATACTCCGAGTAGATGAAAAATGCATCACAAAAATAACCTAAGTCATAAAAACTCACTAAAGCAAAGTTGGGTACAAAGGATAAGAAAAAGAGATTGGAAAACCTGAGAAAAGTTTAAAGGCTGCATAAAAGCCCTTAAGCGAAAAAGCTCAAAAAACAAGACAGGCCAATGGAAAAGGTTTTTAGAGAAAGATCAAGAGGGTTTTGAAATATCGAAATTAGAAAAGCATACACGCATGAGGTAACTTAAACCCTTATCCAAAAAAGGGCATTTATTTTGTTAATCTAAACCCTTATTTAAAAAGGGCACTTGCCGGAATATTTTTGTTTACGGCCTTAAAAGGCCAAAGGAAATTGTTCAAGCGTCACCAAATAAATGAGTTTAAAAAAGGGGGGGACTCACAGGCCGAGCCCCCATATAGCCATAAAAAATTCATTTTTTCAGAAGAGTAGAAGGATCACCACCACCAGACTCAGGAGGAGCACCACCGGGACCAGGAAGCGAGGCTGAAGAGGTCGGAGGAACAACTGAAGAACTCGGAGCGTCTTCAGGACGAGGAGGAGACTCAATAATCCTCTGCCCCCGAGTCTTCAATTCTGACTCGGAAACAACCACGGGGACAGGAGGATCCACGATAGCACCATCAATAACGACTTTATCAGGATGTAAAGGAGAAAGATCCAAGTCGGGAGCGATAACTCTGACTTGCTCCAGGAAAATTCTCCAAGACTCCTCGGCACCATCAGCAATAGAGTCCTCCAACTCGGCGTACGCATTCCGAGAATTCAGCAAATCCTTCTTCACAGACACATGATCCTGAAATAAACTCTGGTAACTATCCTGTGCTGTCTTCCTCAAGTTCGCCTCCATAGTACATTGGGCCCGCAGCTTGCTCTCCTTCTCCCGGAGGCTATCTCTCTCCTCCCTCAATTTAGCTACCTCCTCCCTCAACTCCCTCTCATGATCCTGGTAAGCAAGAAGCCTCCCCTCCAACTCTTCAACCTTCGAGGTTACCCCCAAAGAGCTGAGGGGAGTCTTCTCGAAGATATCCAAAAGCTTGCCACAAACGCCCGCCGCCCGAAAACTCTCTTCAGCCAGGATGGTGAGGTGGTTCCGAACAGAAACATCATCCATACTTATATGAGGATAGATGTTCTTTCGGACGAATGCAAGAGCATCCGCCTTAACCCCACCATCAAAAGAAGAGCCAGACTCTAAAGTCTTACGCTTCTTCTTCTCTGGCTCAGAAAGAAGTCGGGCAGAAGGAAGTGGTCGGGACAAGCTGGAAGAAGAAATCACAATGGGTTGAGAAGGAGTCCCCACGTTCTGAGGAGGAGGAGGAGGAGGAGGAGGGGAGACGATTGCCCTGGCACCACCGGCCCTGGCCCGAGATTTTGCCTTAGCCTCCTGAACTCGCTAGTAAGATTCCTGAGCATTCTTCCTTGCCATATCTGCAAAAAGAAATAATTAGCAACATTTACAAGTCGGCAAAAACTCAAGTCGACAGAAACAAGTCGAAAATAGGAAATGCATTTGCTACCTAGTTGCGACCGAACAAAGGTCGGCGTCCCCTGAAGGAATTTCCTAGTATCCAAGTATGGGGCCCTCCCCCACGCTTCTCGGAAAAACCCCACAATGGCCGCCTCCACCTCGTCCAGGTCATCTAGACCATACTTTTCACAAGGGGAGGCCTCCCGCCAATAAAGGGGAAAGCGAGGGGAAGAATGCTCATCCAGGAAAAAGGGGTGGTGACCCTCTACAGCTTGCACTTTGAAAAAATAATTTTTGAAGTCGTGGAAAGATTCATCAAAAAGAGTGAAAATCCTCCGACCTTGTATGGCTCGGAAGGATACCCATTGCTGTTTGTTGTTTAGCCCACTAAAGGGCTTAGTCATATGGAAAAGAAAGAAGAAAATCCTCAAAGAGGTCGGAAAGTCCAAAGCGTGACTAACAAACTGATAAATCTTCAGAAAACCCCAAGAATTGGGGTGAAGTTGAGTAGGGGCAACTCGACAGTGGTGCAAAACAGATATTTCAAAATCCGAGAAAGGAAGAAAAACACCCAAGCGGGTGATCATACATTCATACATAAAGAAAAAATGAGGGGCCGCCTCATTGACTCTCCCAAAACAAACCCGGTTTTCCGGACCCGGGGTTATCAACTCATATTTTGGCTCGTCCTCCTCCGAAGTACAAAGCCTGTGATGAGTACGAAGATGAGTGATAAACTCAGCGTCGACCAAAGGTTCCTCCCCAAGGACCGTGACATCAACCCATTGAGAAAGAACATCTACAGAAGCCATTTTTTCTTTATATAAAAGGTGACAGAAACCTACAAAAAGAAAAAAGAAAAAGAAAATCAAAAAACACGGTCCCTAAAGAGAGGGGATACGAAGCCAAAACCTACAGACCAACCTATCCACCCACAAAACAAAAGCATGCAAACATAAGGCATGACGTGAAAAAAGTAAAGCTAACCTTTGTCCGAAAAGTGAAGGTTGGAAAAAGCAGAAATCTTCGAGCACCAGAATGCAGCACGAGCAAGGAAAGAAGAAGTTTGAAAGATTGCAGAAACAGAAAAATGAAAGAGAGGAAAAGTATTTATAAACAGGCTAAGGGGCATAATGGTAAAAGCGGAGCAGTCATTAATGAGATTGCACCATTACCAAAGCCCTCAACTCCCTGAATGCTTCCCCAACGGACACGACGCTTGAATTGACGTAACTGTCAGAAACAAAAGGTCGCGAAAATCACGTCGGTTTATAAGACCCATGTTTCCTCCAAATAAGTCGACTACGAACCCGAGTTAAATACTTGAACCCAAGCTCTAAAGAGACTTTGGGCTCAAGTAGGGGCACTGTTCATACCCTGGCCCAATGTCAAAGGCCCAGGTCCAAATAAAAGGCCTAATCTGAAGGATTAAGCCTAGCTAAGTACTGACTTTCACGTAAGAAGTCGGTATCAACCACGACTTGCTCTAAAGAAGTCGGACATGAGATTAGCTGGCAGATAAACACTCAATTCAAATGAGTAACCGCCCCTAAAATCTCTCTAACCGCTTCATAAAGCCATATCTTAACCTCCCTAAGATAATGGGGCGGTTAACATCCTAAAGATACGGCACTACTCCAACGGTGGTTATTGGCTCACCACTATAAATACACTGACACCCCTCAGGTATCTCTAAGCCCAATACTCTCTAGATCTGCTCACACCCTTGCTAACTTAGGCATCGGAGTGTCTTTGCAGGTACCACCCCCCGTTCACTCACGAACACAAGTCGGACGGAGTCTCCCGAACTGCATACTCATACGGAAACCTCCTCCTTCATACGTTTGGGCCAGCCAACACCATCCATTCAGTCAATCTCCGGTTACCCACCATAACAAATGTCATATATTAAAAAATGATATTATAAAAGACAAAATAAATAATTTTTTAGTAATATAATTCATTTATTTTAGTTTAATTTAAAAATAAATATTCATATATTTAAATTTTAAATACAATACTCTATATAATTACTAATTTAAAAATAAAAAATAATATTATACATTATAAAATAGTTTTAAAAAAATGAATTAACAAATACCTATGAGACTTTTTCAGTTCATCATCGATAGATATAAATATGTTTAAAAAAAAAAATACATATCAGATAAAAAAATCAATTTTTTTCTTAAATTAAATTGATGAGAGAAAAAGTTAGAGCACTATCTTTGTACGTAAAAAGTTTGGGACAAATTAAAAAAGTAAAAGAATAATAAAAATATTGATTGGGTAAATAAATTAAAGAAAAAAAAATATAAGTAAAAGTTATACGTGAATTCAATAATTGCAATAAAATTTGTACTATGGAGGCTATACAATCGAAGGTGTTAAAGGTAAAAAAAGATGACAGCAAGAGAATACAACCAAGTACACAAAACTGTCAAAAGAGAAGCAGCAAAAATGAATGAAATTATAGAAAAATAAAATAAAAAAGATATATTCTTAATGATTATAAAAAAACTCTTAACAGAATAATTAGAATGAAGCTAAATTGTTGGTCAGACTATAAGAGTACAGTACTCATAGACATACTCAGAATACTATAAACAAAGATTAATATAAAACTAAACAAAACATAATTTAAACAAATATCTCAAAATATAATAAGATCCATAAAAAAATATTTATCACCACTGATTAAATACTTGTTGGCTTCTAATTATTCTTTTTCTCGTTTCATATATAGCCCCAAAAATCAACATTTTGGCTCCGTTTGTTATCTAGTCAAGACGTCATAAAAATTTATTTAAATAATTATTCCACATAAAGAAGCGTTCTGAAGATAAGTAAGGAGAATCGAAAAAAATGGTGAAAAATTAAAAAGGGACATTGTGGGAGTAAATAATTGAACAGGGGTTATGCGTGATGTTTTTGTAACGGTTAGTGAAATAAATAACTACAAAATATTTTGAATTATGTTAGTAGGATTAAAATAGAAAATAGAAAATTAGGCACCAAACTCCATGTATTGTTGTTATATATTGTTATAGAATATAATAAGATTTATAAAAAATTATTTATCACCACTTATTAAATACTTGTTGGCTTCTAATTATTTTTTTTTCTCATTTCATATATGGCCCGAAAATTAATCTTTTGGCATAGTTGATATCTACTTTAAGACGTCATAAAAATTTATTTAAATAATTATTTCATGCAGAGAAGTACAACACTTTCAGCATTTAGTGACGGTTATGCAGTAATACTGCGGTGGGTAAATAATTACTCCAAGATAGGTCGCGGGCAAACAGTTAGCGACGGTTTCTGGCAATCACTGGAATAACCGCTGTGAAAATCAGCATTCGATTTTGAGGTGGTTTTACCCGCTGTAATAGTTGGTAAGAAAATGTCTTTCATCCTAGTGGCGGTTTGTAGCTGCCACTAAATAGCACCTAAGTAAAATGGCATATGTTTTGCGGTGGTTACAAATGGCCGCAAAAAATTATTATTCCAGATTTTTTTTATTATTTTGCGTATTTTATTTTGTCTATTTTTTTACTTTAATTTATTAAAAAGTAATTAAAAGAAAGAACTTTTAATCAAATAAAAGTATAAAATATCATAAAGAACATAAATATATATGCAAAAATAATATATATAATAAAACTATCATAAGTGCATCATTTTTTATAAATTAAAATGAGCTAATGTCAGAAAAATAAACATTAAACACTAAAACAAATTAAATTCAATAGTATCTATTTCAGTTGACTGAAAATTATTATTTTTGTTACAAGTCATGATTGTCAGATGAAGATGGTCTTGCACGCGATGAAGTCAGGGTACTCCCCAAAGAACTTGTCTCCTTGTTGTCGGATTAGATATCTTAAAAAACTCTCCAGCATCTGTGTCTTCACCTTTTCTTTTACTGCCTCAACCTTTAATTCTGCAATCGTCCTCTGATACTTTTCAATTTGCACACCAGAATCCAACTGTTGCGTAGTACTGTTACCAAAAACTTGGGTGGGACATGGTCCAACACCTAAGGCATGAACTCGTCCTGGGTGTTCCTTTCTAAAAACTTGTGCAAGAAAATCATTTTGTGAAAGCTACTTGAAAGATTCATCTTGACTCTCAATATTCGCAATTACTTCTTACAGATATACCAAAAGTCGGGTTATAATGATTTAAAATTATCATGATAAATACAATAAGAAAAGTAAAAAATATTGTAACATTACTTATACCAACAACATGCGCATCTGCATGGATATACGAGTCATTTTTTTTCTTATGAACCATGGTCAACAACTCTCCTTTACTAATGGGCTTTCCTCGTACTTTCTCCTATAATATTGATGTCAACTCAATCATATAAATAACACTATATTTAGAAAAATTAAGCAAAATCTTAAAACAAATAATTATTTATTATCTCTTCGTCTTTTTGTCTTGCTAATGTTTTGGAGCTCTCAGTATGTGTGTAAATTTGCTTCAAACAATTTAAAACATTTTGTTTATACTTTTTCTATGAACAAATAACGAAACAAATACAAATAAGACTATGATGAATATTATAAAATTTAAAGAGACTATTACGTAGACATACATATGTTTTAGAGAAAATAATACAAAATACCATTTTTTACCTTTGTTTCTTCCTTCAAGCGATATTTAAGGAACCATTTCTAGTGATTTTCTTCTATTCCTAATGGGAGATGCTTAACATTTTCCTTAAAAGTCTTTATTTCATTGTAAAACCTGTGATACAAGTTGTCTCTTTTATCCTTTCAGTTCTTTCCTATCCTTTACATAATTTTCCACTTTATTTTTCCTCCGGCGACGTCCTCATAGTGAAAGATCCGCTATAATTATTTGTCATTGTCAATAATCAAAACCAATCAACAAGCATAAGACTATGATAATGTGTAGACTATCAATAAAAAAATGGTACTTTAAAATGAAAAAGTATAAGAATATAAGAATCTAGATGTCATTTAGTCGCAATTACATATAAGATAGAAATCATTATTTAAACATGTGAACACAAAATATGAAAATTTAACCAGCAACATAATTTACCCATACCAAGGTTTTTACCCCCAAGAAAACTAATAACTAAACTGCCTTAATATATAAATACTAAAAGATCTATCGTAATCATATTGTATGCATGTTCCTTGTTAGCTTTGTTCACGTTCTTCCGGCTCTCTTCACAGATGAAAACTGTAAATAGTCAGCATCCAAACTTCCTAGAAAACCATTTAATAATCCAACTGTCTGACTAATTGGTTGCAACTTTTTGTTAAATAAGAGTATCGTCTTTCTATTTGGAGGAAGTGCTATAGCCTCCTTAATGCTCAACTCAGACCTTTTTGTCACCCCGTCCTCTAAGAAATATATTAAAAAAAATTACAAGATAATCGTCGCCCAAAAGGGAAATAAAAGTAAAGGGATTTAAAGATAATTATTAACAAAAATAGGAGAAAAAAGTTTACCAATGACAGTAACTTTCCAATAATTTGTATCTTTGCGTTTCTTGTCGTTGTTCCGAATTTCGGCTTCTTGGGCAGCAAACAAGTCATCAATGTGGTCACCTAACGACTCAACTTCATCCGCCTTCAGGTCGTAATCTTCATCCTTAGAAGATTTATCGGCCACCTCATCGCGATGCCGAGTCTCTGTGCATTTTATGAGAGTTTGAGGGTCATCACTTGTACTTGACGGCGCAAGGCGTCTATTATTGCTCGGTGCATGAAATGGTTCATTAATACGGGATGCTGGAGCACTATTAGCTGAGGATGAAACTGGAGGAGCTCTATCATGTGGTTGCTCACATGATATCCGAGCTCCTCTAGGCATTAATCCAACCTTAAGGCAAGATGAAATCATTTAGAGTAATATTGAACAAAAAGAATTTATTTAGAATTATAATTGAATTCATAAACTAAGAATTTTCCACAAAAAAATTACGAAACGGCTCATTGATACAATTATAGGCTACATAATTTTAACATAAGCTTATGTAAAAAAAAGTTAACAACGATCATTCACCATAGTATCCTCAATTTTGGCATTAGTTTCGACATCTTTCGGGGGTTTCCGTATAATATTGTACCGTGGTCTTCTAGGCATTTTTACAAACCTTGAAAGAAGACAATATTACTAGACAAATATTACCACCAAAAAATAATTAGAAAGAGGAGAATACTATGAGTACGTTGAGAATATTATAATTGTAACTACCCAATTATATTATAACTTCCCAAAAAATGTAAGATAGGACATCTATAAAATGATAACTCAATGTCACGACTTGGACCTTCATATAAATACTATGGGTAAATCAAGATAGGACGAAAAATTGAAGAAGGACGAAATAAAATAAAAAATACTCTCAACCAATTAGAAATGACATCAAAACAAAACTAAACGAATTAAATTAATTTATACAAAGCATAATAAAAAAAGCACGACAAAATCAAAATAAATTAAGAGGTCAACCAACCTATTAGTTGTCGATAGTTCGAAAAAATACCAATTGATTAAAAACGTCAGAATGATAACACCCAATCCTGATACAGCAAACACAATATCAGAAGCACCTGTTGCAGCATCACATAATAGTAAATAAATGAAAATTTTGAATGAGTAAAAAAAATAAAAAAAAAACAATACAAAAAAACAGCGATAGTAGCAAATGGGACCAATCTAGGAGAATAAATAAATCAACAGATAATCACCGTCAACAAAGACACACCACAATATAATCACCAAGAACAATACCACTACCATACGCTACAAAAGAGAAGGTCATCAAACAAACAAAGACATCAATAATAGAGCTTAACACAGCCAAAAAGATACCCAGAAAAATATAATCAAAACAAAACAATAAAACAAAACCCTCTCAACATACCAAGAAAACAATAAAGAGCCGAATAACAAGTGAAACCAGAGAAGAAACAATGTACATCAAAGAAGTCAGGAGAAGATGGATCGATCGGTCAAGAGAGAGACCGAGGGACGCCTTATTCACCAGCAACAACCAGACTCAATTTTGGATTCCAAGATAAAAGAAGAAATCAGACACAAATCTGGAAAGAGAATCGTGAGTTGAATCTAGATTTATTTGGACTAAATAATCAAAAATGCTATTAGTTATTTGACTGAAATTTATATAGTCTGAATAGCTGATATGAAGGCTTTCTAACATCCAGATGTGATCAAATAAGAATAACAGTGGTTGACAACACATGTATTGACAAATAAATTGAGATCAAAGTTTAAATTTCATGTGAAATAATATAATATATTATGAAGGAGGAATAGGTACAACAGATCTGCTAGGATATTCTAAATAGAATAAACAAAAGTCAAAAAATCATTTTTTTCAAAATCATGTGAATTGAAAAAAGTGAGCAGAATGATAAAAAAAAAGGAAAAATGCCATTGAAGAGAGGGTATAAAATATTCAAGAATAAAAGAAAGAATACTTAAAAAGTTTATAATCTGTTAATTTATATCACTGGTAACATTCCTTTTTATGTTTGAATATTTTCAATGCTTAAAGAAATATCTAAGCGAGAAAAATGAATGAAAGAGGAAAATATAATTAATCTAAAAAAGAGACAAAGAAGTTTCTTATATTATATAATTTTTGTACTAATAAATTACCTCTACTGCTCTTCATAAAAGTTGTCCGATTCTGATAAAATCAAAATTTTGTTTTCATTGTAATACTTTTTTTCTCGTCACAAGAAAACAATCAACATAGCCTCACTGTAATTTACATAGTTACAAACACTAACATAATGGGACATGACCAATTGTTCACATTTCAATCAAGGAAGAAAAAAAAGATGGAGATACCACAAAAGAGTCACATTTCAATCAATGAAGCAGAAAAAGATGGTTCTGTTGCACAAGGAAAGAGATCCGCAGACGCCGATCAGACATACCCAAACCAAAATCAATAAAGACAGAGCTACTAAGAGATGCTAATTCTGAAAAAAAAGCCGTTGACACATTATTAATGAGATACAAAGCAAAACATAGAAAGCATGTTCGTAACAAAAGAATGCCAAACAAAAATCAAGAAAGGAAGAGACTAACAAAAAATCATAACATAGAAAAAGTTAAAGAAATGATGAAATAATATTCCCAAAATCAATTAGTCGAAACATTTTATGCACATTAAGACCCAAGTAACAAAACGAAAGGACAAAACCCAAAAAAGAACACATATAGAAAAAGCAATCAATGATTTAAGAAGCCGAAGATTTTGAAATCAGAATAAAGAAGAAAAAAGGATAAAATAAATTTACATTACTAAATACAAATAACATCTAATTCTGTAAAGGAAAATCAATTCTATGTAACTTATTAGTACACAGGAAAAGCGGGGAAGCAGAAAGGGATGATCCACCATTAATTTTGTAAAAAAACAAAACAATACCTTGTTAACCACAAAGAAGTTGAATAATCGGATTCAGAAATTAATCTCCATGGCTCTCCAATTCATCACTATAAAAACACAATAATTAGCAACATTATTAATTCATTATAAATCTCAGTTAAGAAAATCCACCAACTAAAGTTCAGCAAGTGTTACACATACTTGAACTAATTCTCCTAAACGTCTGCATTTGATTGTGCATAACCCAAGTACCTTCGACAAAATTAACCTTGGAAAACAGCATACAAGTTTGATGGTGAGAAGGGGGAGGAACAGAGCATCACCAAAAGAGATATCATCGCTGATGTGAGATTGATGGAGACAAACAGATGGAGGTTTAGGGTTGGATAGTGGTTCAAACTACATAGACGTTCTCAGCTGAGATGGTTGGGGGTTTAGCTTATGTTAGGGCTTGAAAGGATAAGACTCATCTTATGAGAGACGTTTAGATTGGGTAAGGGTTTGAGAGTTACGCTCATTTCGGAGCATATGGTGAAAATGAAAATTACTTAGAATTAGGAGATCAAAATAAAATATGACCTATTGATTTAACATTTACCGTTTGAAAGCATTTATTTTTTTATATCAATTTAAATTTATATTATTCAACACATGTGTTCCTATATTTTTGCCCCAATTATCTTATCTTTTTAATGGATTAATTTAACAATATTAATGATGTCTTCTTTTAAATATTAAATCAAACTACTTGTTAATTTTATGTAGGGGTGTAATCGGCTCGGTTCGGTTCGATTTTGGACCGAAAACCAACCGAACCGACCTGATCGGTTCTTTAAAGAGACCAACCGTTCGGTTGGCTGCAGTTTGAGCAACCGAACCGAACCGAACCGAACCAACAGCGGTTTGGTTCGGTCGGTTTTTTCGGTTTTTTTACACCTTAAAATGCCATAAAATAAAATTTAAAACCTTCAATAAACTAGAAAAACAAGAATTTATCACATCCAAATCCAATACAAATTCAACTTAATTAAACATAAAACAAAGACAATTAAAAATGTCTAGCAAAACAACAAGGTTAAAGGGTAAATGTGTAAAAAACAAGGTTTCTTAACCAATATTTCAGTTCGGTTCGGTTCGGTTCGGTTTTTACTGAGCCAACCGAAAACCGAACCGAACCGATCGGTTTAATTCGAAAAAAACCAAAAAACCGATTTTTTCGGTTTTCCTTTCGGTTGTTGTAAATTTCGGTTCGGTTTTGCGGTAAAATTCGGTCCGGTTCGGTAACTTACACCCCTAATTTTATGGGCTTAAATTGTTATTTAAACTAGTAAATAATATTGGTTTAATTTGAATTTTTTGTTAAACTAATCAGTTATAAAAAGATGTGCTTCTAAAAGCTATATAAAGATGTCACTTCAATTTAATAAACCTCACTGATAAACAATAGAATCACGTTTACACATTCTCATTCTCATCATAAATTCCTTCTCAAACATTACACACCCATCTGAGTTCTCTTTCTTTTGTGTCCTTCTCTAAAAAGATTATTTATATTTTAACAATAGAAATTATTTTGGTTTCACACCCTGAATTTTTTTTTGTTTTTACCAGATTTTTGAAGGCCTCAATTTTCATAGTAATAGGCAGTTGAATGGATCAAATAATATATATATATATATATATATATATATATATATATATATATATATATATATATATATATATATTATTTGACAGACCATTTTATAGTTGTTCTAATTTTAATTTAATTTTAAAATAATTTTCAATCCTGTTAACCACTATAAAAACTAAATCGTCTTGGATATGTATATATTTCGTAATAAATATATTGTCCTATCATTTATTTAGTTAATTTATGAAACCTTATTAAATTTTTTAAAAACAACCCAAAAAAAGTCTGTATCTAGAGTTTCTAAAAACATTATTTAACTAATATTTAATATACACATAAAACTATGTTACCTTAAAAAAATCGAACTTGTAATGACAACCACATTTATAAGATAATATTTTTCATTCATGTAACAAGTTTAATCCTTCTTAACATTACATGAATTATAAAATATTTTTGTATTTGCATATAGGTCGTAATATGTGGTCCTCATAAAAATTAATTAATTTATATATATTTAATAGTTTTATTAATTTGCAAATTATTTAAAACCTTCCTAATCAACATTAAATATATGTTTCCTATTTGCAGAGTTTATGGGTTGTAATAAATAATTCAAAACAGCAACACATAACCACCCTAAATCTGAAATTAAAACAGCAATAGAAATTAAAACACAGCAATAATTCAAAAATAGCAATAAATCCTCAATTCCATTTGATTAGTAATAATTCAAAAATAATCTAACAAATCATCAATTCCATTTTCAACAATAATTCAAAAACAGCAACAGAAACTAAAACACAACAACAACAGAGTAACAAATCATCAATTCCATCTTCAGAAATAATTTAAAAACATCAAGAGAAATTAAACACAACTGACAAGGATGATGATATAAAAGATCACACATACAATGCTTATGAGAATTTTGATGATATTGCATAGTGAAAATATGAAAAAAGTGAACGTGATTTAAAGAGGATCTTTGTGTGATTAATAAGTTTAATAATGTTAATGATGTACATAGTATGCTGGTTACAATACGATCTGAATTTTCATATTTCAATTAAGTCTGGACATAATTGTTAGGTTTAATGAATAAAAGCAGTTTCCTATTTCTTTCAACATTTTTTGTAGCAAATGTTAGTATCTAATAAAGTATTAATGTCGTCGTCGTTGTTATTCTTCTTAATGTTGCGGTGATAATAATCATGATATCTAATAATCATTAACAATAGCAATATATTGTTACGACTAATAAATATTAGTAAACAAAAAATGATAGTGTAACGTGACAAATGAAAATGGAGGACTTTTCATCATGTTGTGGAAACACAACATTCGCTAAAAAAATGGCTATGGCCTTTCTATTCTCGTCATTGAAAAATGCAATTTCTGTTGCTAGAGACATGATTTCATAAAGTGAATGTTTGTTGTTGGTTGGAGGCTATATCAAGACGATTTTGTTCTCACCAATACTTGGAAACGGAAACAAATCTACTATGCATGTTTGTTCCTTAGGCATATATATATCCTTAAAAACTTGCTTTAAACTATATTTCAATAATATATATTTTAAGTTGATATATGCTAACAAATTTGCTACAAACATATTTGTTACTTCAATGTTCAAATTTGTAAAAACTTCATGAATGGGGATGAATGTACGAGGAGAAGTTTGGGTATATTTTTGTGACATGTGCATCTGGAAAGAGCTCTGAAGACATACTTGCTGAATTAAAGGTTAAAAAATAAATATCTAATATAGAAAGTACATCATAGAGAAACAATGTATTTTATAAAAAGATCATGAACTATACATTTTTAATTATGTAGACGCGCTTTACAAACTGTCATGCTATTGCGTTGGATATTACTTCAAAAGAGGAAATGAAGTACAAGAATTGCACATTACATAACTTCTTTCCATGAAATCTGCCCAAACTACCAACAAGAGAGATGGTAATTATTGTTTATTTTTATTTAGTTTTAAAATTGTCTTTGTATAACGTACCTTTTTTTTTCTTACTTACTATCTAATGATCTGGGAGTTCTCATTTTCTTCTGAGTAAACTTAGATTGTTGTATGCTTGTTGATATTTTCGGTGTTAGCTGAATATTCAGGCGAAATCGTTAATGACATTTTAGATTGGGCAGAGACTGATCCAGAAGATAATTTACTTGATATCTCCTCCGTTGGAATTGACATCTCCAAGCAATTTGATCTCAATAAAATTCTGAAAGAAGACAATGAAACTTTAAATAACCAACAAAGACAAAATGATGTACATGCTCCAAAAAGGGCTTCAATCTGAACATAAAACCATAGTTTAGAGATGATTTATCATATCATGTATCACATGAAGGCAGTAGATTCTTGATAGAGTATTTTTGGCCAAGTCAATACGATGTTGAAGAGAAATTTTAACCTTTTATTTTAACACTTAGGTTGATTCTCTTAATTTAATGATTTGGGTCACAGTTTTACATATTTGTCTACTTTAAGTATTTCAATTTTTATGCTCGATTGAACTTTGTTTTAATTTTATAAATTTAGACGTTGACTTATTTTTTTTCTTTTATATTTATGATTGAATGCAAACTTGAAAGATCTTATAGTAAATGATAAAATCTAATTTGTAAATTTGTTCACATGATTAATCAAATATATTTTTATAAGTGATTAATTTTTTTCACATGAAATAAATCCAAAAATAGTGTGTACGATTTAAGTAACCGTGATTCAAACATATGTTTCAAAAAAAGTAGTGAGAACATAAGTAGATCATATCCGACTATTTTAAAAAAGAATGAGTTAGACGTATTAGCGGCGGTTGGAATAAAACCGCCGCCAATAGTTTATCTAGTATTATCCACTATAACTACCACAATATGTCCATTTTGCGGTAGTTACACCAAAACCGCTGCGAAATGCCAAACTATTGGCAGCTCCTCTCTTTTCCACTGCATCAACTGCTGCAATCTTTCATTTAGCATCGATTTAATAAAATGTCGTTCAAAAGCTCCTCTCTTTTCTGCTGCATCAACCGCCGCAATCTTTCATTTAGCGGCGGTTTAATAAACCGCCGTTTAAAAGATAAGTAAGGAGAATCGAAAAAAAGGGTGAAAAAAATTAAAAAAGGAGATTGTGGAAGTAAAAATTGAACAGAGGTTATGCGTGAAGTTTTTGTAATTGTTAGGGAAATAAATATATAACTGCAAAATAATTTTGAATTATTTTAATAAGGTTAAAATAGGAAATAAAAAATTGGATACTAAACTCTATGTATTAGCATCTATTCTATTATATAAAAATCAAGTTTTTGTCCTTAATGATAAAGCTGACGTGACATGCTTCTGAGAGTTTTTTCTAATTTATTTCTATTAATTCATTAAATATAATTCATTACAATGACTTAATTATATCAACTAATTGATTTGATTAGATATTTAAGTATCACACAATTTAATATTATGTATCAATTAACTGAATATAATTGTTAGAGTATGCTTAGGATCAATTAGATCAATTAGCATTATTCAATATATCTGAATATTTATTATAGGATATTATGTCTTTATTATTTTGATTCTCTTATCACCTATAAATCCCTTTTATATTATATCATTCTACACAAATTGAATACTCACAAATATTTTTCCTATTGCTCGTTCTCCCCTTTCTGATATGGTATCAGAGCCATGGTATCCTCCTTGAGGAGGATAAGTTGATTTTCTTCTGATGAAATCACCATACTTTTCTTCCGTGCCATTTTTTTCCCTTTTCTTTTGTCAATACTTTGATACTTTTCTAACCTCACCGATTAGCTTGGCCACCACTTACTTATTCTCATGGAGAAACCATATATTTTTTTTGTTGCCTTCTGATAGTTTGTCATCTCTTCGCACTTTGTCACTTTTCAACAGTTTTTTGGCAGTTCACCATCTTTAGAGCAGTTTTTCGGCAGTTAGCCACTCTTGCGGCAGCTTCGTCTGTGTTCTCTTTCGGTAGTTCCGTCTGCATTCCCTTCCAGCAATTTTGTCCGCACTTTCTTTCGGCAGTTCCATCTGCACTTCCTTGTGCAGTTCCGTCTACGCTTTCTTTCGGCAGTTCCATTTGCGCTTCCTTCCGACAGTTTTGTTTGCGCTTCCTTCCGACAATTCTGTCTATATTTTTTTCAAGCAGTTCTGTCTGCACCCATTCTATTAGTTTATGCATTTTTTATTTAGTTGTTTCAAATAAGTTTCAAACTCAAGTTATCACTTGAGTTTGAAGAGGGATGCTAGAGTATAATTAGGATCAATTAGATCAATTAGCATTATTTAACATATCTGAATATTTATTATAGGATATTACATCTTTATTATTTTGATTCTCTTAGCACCTATAAATCTTTTTTTTATATTGTATCATTCTACACAACTTGAATACATACAAACTTTTTCTCTACTGCTCTCTCTCTTACCCTTTCTAATAATAATTAATACAAATTAGTTTAATTAGAAGTTAATTATTTTATAGTCTTCTAGATATATAAACATGATAGAATAAAATTGTAAAGATAATCTTTTTATCACTTTGGATATTTTTTAACTCTTTTTTTTCTCTTTACGTGTATTTTGTTTTGCGTTAACTTTGTTTATTTAATGATAAAATATATTCATGTTAATTCTATCATATAATAGTTTATTTTTCTCCTATGTATTTTGATTTGTATAGTTACTATTGATCTTACTGTTTTTGTTTTCTTGAATTGTTCTTTATTTTTTTATGACTCGATAATTTAAATAAAAAAGCAAAGAAAGAAAAAAAATGGCCAAAGGCGGAGGCTAGAAGCCTAAAGTAACAACATCATTTCTCAGCATTATTATTATTAATATGAACTTTATCATTTCTTTTATAACATTCTTTAATATGAATTTCATTTCTTTTTCTTTATTATTATTAATGCTTTTATTATTTTCTTCTCTAATTATAAATCTCCTTATAATAATTATTTGATAGAATATTTTTTGGTCTAATAGATTTTTTTCCTATTTTTTGTCAAAAATAATTTATATTAGAAAAAGAAGATACAAATTAAATATTAAAATTCAAATTTAAATAAGACGTGCAAAAGGTAACTATTGAATTCATTTGTTAGATTTAAACTCTTTGTATTATTGTCATTGAAATTTTCAAAAACTATTATAAAATTCTAGATATTTTTATTTTATTATTCTTAAATTATACATTATACCGTGTATTTGAATAGTTTCATCATTTTTGAAATAAATGGGATACAAAGGGATAATGAAATTGAAGTGAGTAACAAAATTGATTATATAATAAGATACAAATTTTTAGAATTTCTAGTATAATTGACAAATTTTTAGTTTCAAAATAAATTTTTATTCTATTTTTTAATCTTTTATTTGATTTTTTTATAATTTTTTCTTGATTTTCTTAATTAATTATGATTGTAATAATTCACCACAAATTTGTGTTTTGTAGAGAAAATTTATCAATTATAAAATACAGAAGACTTAATCAAAAAATTTAAAAAATATTGATTAATCACAAAATAAAAAAGTATGAATTGTGCTTTAATTATGTTGTAAAATACAAATTGGGGCTATTTAAAATTAGTTTTTTACCATTAATGTTAACTTAAATTATAATAAGATAAAGGGGGTAAGTATGGTTTTGGTCCCTAAGGTTTTTTGCTAGAATCGAAACCGTTCCTCATTTAATTTTCGATTTAGAATCGTTCTTAACGTTTTTTTTTTCGTATTAAAATCGTCCTTTTTATTTTTTTTTTTGAAAAAAAATACACTCACCACTACCAACACAATTACCTCCTTCACCACCACCACCACCACACCAACACCACCGCCACCGCCACAACCTCCACCAACACCACCACCAATGCCGCCGTCGTTCCCCTCCCCCTCCCCGCCTCCTCTTCCCCCCACTACCACCCCCACGTCCCTTCCCCCTCCCCGTCTGCCCTTCCCCCACCCCCACCTCACGTCCTTTTTCCCTCCCCGTCTCCCCTTCCCTCCACCTCCACCTCCAAGAATAACAGCATCAACAGAGAAGCAGAAAATCAACAAATCAAAACAAATTTAACACAAACAGAAACAGATGCAACAAATCAACAAATTAACACAAAGCCAAATCAACAAATTCAAGCACAAAGCCAAATCAACAGAAAAGTACAAAGTCAAATCAGAAATTCAAAGCACAAAGAAGCATATGCAGAAGGCGAAGCAAGACCACCGGCAGCTCGTGGACGACGGAGCGACGACGACTGGGTAGATCGGCGGTGGCAGGAGCATGCATGAACGGCGGCGATACACTTCACGGTTGGGTAGATCGGCAGCTCGGGCTCCCCTTCCCGGCAATGCACTCCACGGTGGCGGTAGAAAGATACATGAAGGGAAGGCGGCGACATCTTCCTCTAGTCGTGGTTCTAGCGGCGGCTCGTGGGCGGACCGGCGACGATGCAGGTGTCGGATGGTGGTGGCACCTATGGCGATGGACTCCTCCCCTCCCTCCCGCATTTCCTTTCCCCCCACCCCCATCCCCAACGCGTTTCCTTTGCCCCCCTCCCCCAAAACACGTTTTTTTTTTATTTTTTTAAAATTTTATTTTTTTATTAAAATAGGAATAGTTTAGGAATTAAATTAAAAAATTTATTTAATTGGACGATTTTAATACGAAAAAAAACATTAAGGACGATTCTAAATCGAAAATTAGATGAGGGACGATTTTAATTTTGGCAAAAAATCTTAGGGACCAAAACCATACTTACCCCTAAGATAAAAAATAAAAAATGTATAATAATTTAATTTATTTATTTATACTACCAAAATTAATTGTTTTTTATATCTCATTCATTTTTATTCATTGGTGATCTTTAATTGTCTATTTTAAATAAAAATTTAAATAGATTTAATTAATTTTTTCAAATTAGTAATATAATTATTATAATATTTATTTTGCTCAGTAATATTTTTTAATTTATTTAATCTGATTAATCATTTCTTTCTTATTTTATAATAATTTAACTAATTAAAATTAATAAATTTCAGTTATTTTAATTTTTGCAAATTTTTATTCTAATAATGTATTTCAATTAATATATTGATACAATTTTTTTAATATTTATATATCATTAATAATAATAATAATAATAATAATAATAATAATAATAATAATAATAATAATAATAATAATAATAATAATAATCCTATTTTAAAATGACATTTTATCTCCAAAATATATATATAATAATAATAATAATAATAATAATAATAATAATAATAATAATAATAATAATTCTATTTTAAAATGACGTTTTATCTCCAATATATATATATATATGTAGAAACTTTACAATTTTTGTATACGATTAAATTAGACATATTTATATTCAATTTATTTGATTACTTAATTACAATTAATTATATTAAAAATTAGATTAAGATTATAGTAGACTAATTATATTATTATTAATTAATTATATTAAAAAATTAATATTATGATACATTATTATTATTTTATTACTTTTTTATTTTGATATTAATTCAGATATTTAGTTTTTTTATTATTATTTTTATTCTCTTATTATATGTATTTATTTTCATAAATCTTGCTAAATTAAACAAAGTACTATGCATCTTCTTTTTATTCCTCTTTTATATACATATAAAATTTATTAAATTATTTCTCTTTCGTCTAATAATTTTGTTTCTCTTCTATTTATATTTCTTTTCTTTCATATTTTATTAGTTCTTATTTTTCTAATTTTACTTTAATTTATGTATTTGTTCTTATTACACCTGACATTTTTATTTATGTGTAATATACATTCTTATACATGTTATAGAAATATGATTTGATTTCATTAACTTGCCAAATTTTTTTAAAAAAGCTAAAGTTAAAGTACAAAAATATATTTGTAGATATTTTATTTTTTTTAACAAAAAATATAATATTTTTTGCCATATTTGTTGAAATTCTTAGTTAAATATGAATATTGATTTTTTTAATAGAATAAATATATTTTAATTTTTTTGCATCTAAAAGTAATATTCTATCAATGTTAGAATTATTTAGATAGATAAGTGATAGTGAATATAGAATTATTTAGGATAGATAGAATTAAGTACATCTTTTTTATTGAAAATATGAATTTTAAAATATTATATTTAATTCTCAATAGTTAACCTCTCATTGAACCACTGTATGTTCAAAAGATTTTTGAAGAAATGAAATAATTTTAGGTATATAAGTTTTTGTAAAAATTTAATCAATTCAAGATATTTATTGTCGTTGATTAAAAAAGTAAATTGAAGTGACAATTTAATATTTTTATAATTTTAAAATATTATTTATTTATTTTTCTAGCATTCTTTATCATCCAATGATCATATTAATATAATTTAATTCAATAAAATTATTTATCATCATTTGATTGAATAAAAATTCTATTTTATCTAAAAATTTTAAGATTTCTCAACCTCGAAATCATCCATATTAAATCATTAAAAAAATATAACTGAGAGTGTGAAAGCATCCCTTTATTCGAGGGCATGATTGAGATCAGAGAGCTTGATTCTTGTGGTTTTTTTAATTTTCGTCAACCAAAACCTTCTGTATCCCTGATAGGACTGAATCACAACTCCACTATAGGAAAAGAGCTACAGCCTACAAAGACGAGTTTAATGTGTTGGAGACCAAAATCCTGAAGTTATTATTTATATTTGAGTGTAACATTCATTAAATCCTAAAACTCAAATAAAGTAGTGTCTATCGTTTTAATCTCATTTATCCAAATCAAAAGTAATAATGACTTATTTAATTCAATATTTATGACAATATAAATGAGATCACTGTTATATAAGTCATTTAATGTAAAATTACTTAATCAATATAGAAAAGTATATGGAACCAAGAGGTTACCAGCCAAAAACTAAAAAAGACCACATTAATTTATATTAATGATTAATTTTAAATTTTTATATTCAAAATTGATTAAGTAAACCTAATTAAAACCTATAAAAATATTCCTCTTCTCTTTCACATTAATCTACCCACCTCCGACAATCACACACACAGACCTCTCTCTCTCTCTCTCTCACCGTCAGGTCCTCTCTGCCTCCCTCACCGCCGACGGATGCACAACTGGAGCATGATAGAACGTGTCCGGCACTGAAACAACGTAAAACTGTTGGTCTCCAACTTCGGGAGCCGTCAAAATTGCCGTTGGGAAACTTTCGCCAGAAAATTGCTTCTCCGGCCAATAATTCCCGGGGTGCGGCACAGTAGCAGGTGAATTCCACATTGGAACCTTCTCTGACATTTTCTGCATGTAATAATCGTCGCCCCAGCAATGCCATAACCTCCCGTGAAGCCATCCCCACTTCTCCTCCGGTACATAGACTGATCAGCCTCCACGATCTGCAACTGCTGCAGCTCTTGCTGCAACTGCCTTTGAACGTCGATCGAATTTACGGTGGGGTCCGATCCAATAGCCCGACCGTTCACAGAAATATATAAAAAAATATTTATTTAATATAAAAAAATATCCTAATACTTAACAAAAGAAATATTTAGTTATATTTTAACAAAAATAATTAAATACCTATAAAATTTAAAAAAATATGAAGTTCTTTCATAAATAGAGACATTCACATTTGCAATACAAAAAATTTAAAAATATATAAAAAAACATCCATTTAGTATGAAAAAGAAACATTCTGATACTTAGCTGAAGAAACATCCATATATATTAACTCGTAGAGATTTTGGATTCACCCAAAAGTATTTTGGCTGGTTTTTGGCTAATACCCTTTTGGTTCCCTAGCATTGTTCAATCAATATATGTATTACCCATAGACATATTAAGAAATAATAATTTCCTAACAATCTTCCACTTGGGCTATACATATACATTTTCCTGAGATAATCACATCTTATAAATTTTATGCGTATATATGAATGTTATTTTCCTGATTACGGTCTGTCTCATATATTAGTTATGAAATTACCATAACTTTTATCATATTAGTGTCGCAACGAAATCACGATGATCGCCATACTAAAATAATCAACCACATAGATCAAATTTGAATGAGAAAATTCAGAAATTACATACAAAATTGATCTCATGCATGTCTATTTTCAACTGGTCTAACTTGAATAAAAAAATTATTTTATTTGGTGATAGACTCAGATGAAACTGCAACAGAACAATGAGAGAGAGAGAGAGAGAGGGGGGAATTTACCTAGAGAAAAGGGATTCGACAGGAGAAAGGTGGCGATGGGTTCAATAACGACGGTAACAGGATAAGTAGCGATGGCGACATGAGCTGTAAAGGAAGATGAGAGCTGTGAAGGGTAGGCGGTGATGGGTTCAGCAGCAACGATGGCGGGAGCTATGAGGTTTTTTGTGAAGAAGGCGAGAAGAAGAAGACTTTGGGTAAGGATGACTGGGTTTCTCTTGCATGGTTATAAAGTATAGATTGAAGCTGTGAATCACTGAATCTGTTATGTGAGGCAAATTATAATTCTTAAAAGGTGTTTATATGTATATATCTGGGGTGGGTACACCCTAAACCCGATTATACTCTATAATAAGCAAAATCTGTCCTGATTCGAGTCAAGTTATTATCCTTCCCAACCGGGTATGGACTGGTCGGGTACGCACATATTCAGGTACTCCTGCCAAGTCTAACAACGTATTGATGCTCCATTTATTAAAGGTTTACCACTAGCCAATAGATTGCTACACACACAAGACGAGATTTTAATTCTTAATAGTTATTTAAGCGGACGAATGAGATTATCACTTAACAAACTCAAATTAATTAAGACAAATATTAATTATTTTTAATATTTTAATATTAAAATCTTAAGAATTTAATTTTAATTATAACTTTATAAAATATTTATAATAATAATTATTATATATATTCTATTTAATTTTTTAATAAAATTTTTAATAATTTTATGTATCATTCTGTTGAGAATACGAGAATATACACTAGCTAATTATATATAAATTGGACGTAGCTACATCGAATGCATAGAATCCAAATAAACTTTTTTTTTTTATCTCAGATATTATGCTTTCGACATGTGTAAACACATATTTTAAATTCAGACTTTAGAATTTAAAATTTAAAATTAAAAGATAGAATTTAAAGTTTAAAATTTAGAATAATAGAGCTGACAATAAAATTATAATCAGTGATGGACTGATGGTAGTAGATGGCTAGTGATGGAGGATGAAATTACCGTAGTGATTATTGGAAGAAAAAATAAAAAATAAAAAAGAAATAAAAGAATAATTTTAAAAAATACAGATAAATAAATTTGTTTGTTTATTAGCAAAAATTGATTAATAGGATGTTGGCTCTCTGATTGATTTAGAGAAGAATGTTTAATTAGTTAATACTAATTAATATTTTTTTAAATAATTTTTTTAACTCCTCACTTTTTTTAGAGTTTAGTGTTTAGAATTTGAGTTTAGAATTTATTTTTTAAAATATTTTTTAAAAAAAATATTTTTTACATAATAAATAAATAAAAAATATTTTTATATAATTATATTTAAATATAATTGATAAATAAATTTTTTTTATAAAATATTTAAATATAAAATTATTTTTATTTGTTAATAAATTATAATTTAAATAATATAATCTCTTTATATTTATTTAAAAATTTTAAATTTAAATTTCTCTATTTTTAATAAAAAAATTAATTTTAATTTTTTATAAAAATTTTTAAAAATAATTTAAAAAAATATTTTTTTAAAAATTCAGTCAAACGAACCCTTAAAATTAACTTAAAAATGAGTTAATAATTCCTATCTGAGCTCATACATAACGTAAAAAGTGGTTGCATGATATAAAACAGTAGATGTACTTATCTATCCAATAAGGATCGACAATAATATTGCATCATTTTAACAATAATAATTTAAAATATTTTTATTTTTGATAATATTATTTTATATAATATTTTTTTATTATATATTTATATAAATCTAATAAAAAAAGTAACGTTATTAAAATAGGAGTAACAATATTTTTTTTAGTCATTTTTCCAAATATTTTGTAGATATTTACTATTTCTTTTGAATCAAATTTAATAAATAATATTAAATTACTTTGTTCGGAAGAAGAAACTAAAGCTCTTTAATTACTGATTTATACTAAATCCAATTATTCAATATTTAGGATTATTGAAAAAAGAACAAGTTTGTCTAAAAAACATAAAAGTCACACAAAAAAAAGCTGGGTATGTAAATATATATTATTAATTATTTTTAATATATATTATATATTTTGTCATGTATTTTATATGAATAATTAATTTAATAAATAATTTTTGTTGCACATAATGAAAAGAAAATAATGAAAGTTTGGTACAATAAGAGATAAACTTAACCTTAATAATTCGAGACCAAGAAAGAACCAAAGTACCAAACTGCTCTGAAATATTCACAATAAAAGCAATTATTTATTAACAAAATATCAAGCTTTTGTTATATTATTTATTATATCCCTCAATAAAAAATGAAAATAATAAATAATGAATGTAAAATGACAAAAACAGTGGTAACAACAACGAGCCACGTCCCCAGTGGCGGATCCACGGGGGACCTAAAGTGGCCATGGTCCCCCCCAATTTTTTTTAAAAAAATAGTAAATAGTAATAATTAATAATATTAAATTTTTTTATATATAATATTAAAAAAAATATAACTTACAAAATTTTATAAATTAAAAAAACTAAAAACTGCATTATGTATTAGATATTTGAATTATTGTTGCTCTTGTTAACAAATAGTCCATTCTAATAATTAATAAAAATGGTTTTATTATACTAGCCCAAGCCCATACTATTAATTAAAGTAACCCTAGTACATTTTTCAAATATTTGTTTCAAACTATCATAGGCATAGCGCCACTTTTCTCTCTCTTTTAGTGATTCCCAAACTTTTGGTCTTCTACTCTTCTCATTCTAATTTTCTTTCCATACCAAAACAAGACATATGAAGAAAAACCATTGAAGAGAAGTGAACAACAAAATATTAACCATTGAATGCACAACAAAGATTCAAAGAGGTATATTTCAATTTTTTTTAAGTTAATGACAATGTCAAGTATTATTTACATTATTTATTTAAAATAATTAATTTATTTTTTTTTATAATGGACAGTGTTCAAAGATTGAAGTGAGGACAAAACTCAATAGAATTATTTTTTTGTGAGACTTGGAACAAAAAATAATCAGGTAAATCAATAACTTTATTTTTGGTTATTATATATTTGTGTTTCTAAAATTATTTGTTATTGCTCAATAGGTTTAATATTTTTTTTAAGAAAATAATATATATGCAATTATTTTTGTTTTTTTTTGTTAGATAGTTCAAGTTAAGTTAAAAATGTCAAAGATGAAAACAATTCACTCATTTTTCAAGAGAAAAGAGAGAATATATGATGAACAAAATTCAGCTTCAGATTCTTTGAGTAATGTTCAAAATATTATTGAACAACCTGTGACACAACTTGTTGAGCAAGATATTCAACCCCCTGCTTCCAAAATAGCAAGGACTGAAATAGATCAAGTTAATATTGATACATTGATGCGTGATCCCGGAAAGCGTCCGCAAATTTGGAATTATCCTATCAATCAACAAGATGAAATCCGTAGAGCATACATAAAGTTTGGACCATATCAATTTATTATGGATGAGTACCCTCTTTCTGGTCTAGAAAGTCATCCTCGTCGTTTCAAAGCTCATTGGTTTAAGAGTTTTTCTTGGCTAGAATATTCGCCAGAAGTGGATGCTGCATTTTGTCTTCCATGCTATTTATTTTCTAGAAAATCAAGTCCATTCACATCAGGAGTATTTCGCAATTGGAAAAAAGTGAATAATGGAAAGGATTGTGCATTTTTATCTCATGTGGGTAAATCTCTTAATTCTCCTCATAATATTGCTGTTAAGTCTTGTAAAGATTTGCTTAATCAATTATGTCACATTGACAAAGTATTGGCTAAGCAAAGCTCACAACAAGTTTTAAGCAATAGATTGCGTCTTAAAGCCTCTATTGATACTGTCAAATGGTTAACGTTTCAAGCTTGTGCTTTTAGGGGACATGACGAGAGTCATGAGTCTCAGAATCGAGGAAATTTTCTTGAAATGTTAAAATTATTAGCTTCTTACAATAAAGAAGTGGATGCAGTTGTTTTGGATAATGCTCCTCAAAATGCAATATACACATCACCTTCTATTCAAAAGGAAATTCTACATGTTTTTGCTAGAAAGGTGCAAAATGAAATTCGCAATGAGATTGGTAATGCAAAGTTTTGTTTGATTGTTGATGAAGCTAGAGATGAATCTAGAAGAGAACAAATGGCACTTGTTGTTAGATTTGTTGATAAGCATGGATTTGTCAAAGAAAGGCTAATAGATGTTGTTCATGTCAAAGATACTACTTCTGCTACTCTAAAACAAGAGATTTGTTCTGCATTATCTCATCACAATCTCAACATTCAAAATGTTCGAGGTCAAGGGTATGACGGAGCTAGTAATATGCGTGGAGAGTGGAAAGGGTTACAAGCTTTAATTATTCAAGAATGTCCTTATGCATATTATGTTCATTGCTTTGCTCATCAATTACAGCTAGCTCTTGTTGCTGCGGCTAAAGAAGTTGTTGATGTTCATGCTTTTTTCCAAAGTTTGAGTAATATTATCAATGTTGTGTGCTCTTCTTGCAAACGCAATGATGAATTACGATCTGCTTATGCAACTGAAATTTCCCATTTAGTTGCAACTAATCAAATTGAAACAGGAAGAGGAGCAAATCAAATTGGCACATTAAAAAGATCAGGAGATACCAGGTGGAGCTCTCACTTCAACTCAATTTGTAGCCTTTTACGTATGTTTGGAGCAACAACTTCAGTTCTGGAAGATTTGGCTACTAATGGATCTACATATTCTCAACGTGGTGATGCTACTTATGCTCTTAAATCTTTATTATCATTTGATTTTGTTTTCATTTTGCATATGATGAAAGAAATCATGGGAATCACTGATAAACTTTGTCAAGCATTGCAACAAAAATCTCAAGACATTTTGAATGTTATGCATCTGGTTTCTAGTACAAAGTCATTGATTCAACAGTTAAGAGATAGTAGTTGGGGAGCACTTTTGGAGAAAGTTAGTTCTTTCTGCAATGATCATGCTATTCAGATACCTGATATGGGTGCTTCTTTTAGTGACATAATTCGGTCTCGTCGTAAAAAGGATGTTGTCACTGTTGAACACCACTATCGTGTTGACATTTTTACTAGCGTGATAGATTTTCAATTGAAAGAGCTAAATAGTAGATTTAGTGAGCAAGCAACCGAGCTCCTCATACTGAGTACATCTCTAGATCCTAAAGATGCTTTCAAGTTATTCAGTGTTTGCAACATATGCAATCTTGTAAAGAATTTCTATTCTTTAGATTTTTCTGAGCAAGAAAAGATTCAATTGGATTATGAGTTACAACATTATGAACTTGATGTGGTTAAAGCTCCAGATTTTCAGAATTTGTCTACTCTTGCTGAATTGTGTCAAAAATTGACAGAGACAGGAAAATCAAATATATATCCTTTAATTGATAGATTAATTCGTCTTGTTTTGACTCTTCCTGTGACAACAGCAACAACTGAACGGGCCTTTTCAGCTATGAAGATTATTAAAACAAGGCTTCGAAACAAGATGGAAGATGAATTTTTAGCAGATTGTATGATTGTATATATTGAAAGGAAATTGCTTCAAAATTCACTTCAGAGATGATAATTGATGATTTTAGTTCCATGAAGCATCGTCGAGCAAGTTTAAAAATATCAAAATCTTAAAGTATGTAGTTGAACATTGACTTTTATATAATATAATTACTTTTTTGATATATATGCTACAAATCATATTTTGTTAATTTTTTGTTATATTTTATATTTAATTGGCCCCCCTCTTATGAAATTTCTGGTTCCGCCACTGCACGTCCCACCACGTGGCACGATGATGAACGAAGAAGGCGGTGGTCCCGGGTTCTTTGGTTTAGTGTTACAGGACCACCCAGTTGCCGGTAACCACGAATATCAAAACTAAAAACGACGTCATTTCGGAGTGAGCATCATTCAATACGCATATGGTGGGTCCAAATCCTACATCATATTTTGCATATAAATATGTGTTCTTACAAGCGCGGTGTATCAAACCACTCTGCACCCTACCTTGCATTGTGTTATTAATTATCTTCCATTTTCTTTTCTTCCTTCTTTTCTGTTTCTTATTAGCTTTGATCATAAAAAATGTGTGGTATTCTTGCTGTCCTTGGTTGCTCTGATGACTCTCAAGCCAAAAGGGTCCGCGTCCTTGAGCTTTCTCGCAGGCAATCATTCTTTTTTCTACATACATACTTTTTATATATGGTTTCTTAATTATGTGTTAATTAATTCCAAATATGCATATATATACTTTTCCCTACTACTCATGAAACCAAAGTCTTAGCTTCTTCCCTTTTATGAACTAATCAACCTCGTCGTTTACTATATATGTATAGTTGAGAGTTACCAATAGTTAAATTTATGTGCTAATATTGAATTTCATATTAACAGGGTACAATAATGGAATCGTTATAGTATATTAGTGCATTAAAAGATACTGATGACGTGATTATTATTAGTCTATTTTTATAAATTAAATATGAATAATAATAATAATAAATTTGAGACTCATGAAGATGATAAATATATTGCACCATAATAAACGGTCATGGATTTAGTTTCCGAAATTAACAAAATATTTTATTATAAAAATTATATATAATATAAAAATATATTAAGAAAGAAAATTTGTATATCTACTCTCTCTCATATTTTAGTTTATATTGGCCATCACTTTTAGTTAATAGTCCAATATCTTTAGTTCAAGAGTCTAATTCTATATTTTTAGTCTATATTTTTAAATATTATTAATTAATTACTAGTTAAAAATAATAAATTATACTGGTTCTATAGCATTAGTTATTTAGTTATATATATATAACTGTAACTTTTTTTGTATTGGAATAAGTCAAAATTAAAGTTTTATTTTGGATATTTAATTTATGTATATTGGTGATATCAAATTAAAATTCTTTAAGAAAGTCTATCAAAGTTGAAATTCTTATGCTTATACGAGACAATATATTATATCTACTAGGATTAATCCTATTATCACGTATAGAGATAATAATGAAGTAGATGATGATATGTATGAATTTGGCACTTTTGATTCCCGGAACTTTGTTCTAATTATAAGTATTTGGTTTTAATAAGTACAGACTGAATTGCTGATGATGACGATAGGTATAGCAGAAACTTTTGTTTGTTTTCATCATGTGCTATATCTTCTGTGACTGTGACTTTCATGTGTAGGCCGTGGCAAATTTTAATACCAAAGTATACAAAAAATTATGTGAACATTATAGTGATATTAATATTGTTATGAGTTGGATTGGATAGTGATATGAGAACTAATTATATATTGGACATTAAGTGACATAATACACTTGAATTCCTAGCTTCAAGTTTGATGGTGGTGTCTACTCAATCAAATATTTTAACGGAATATATGAGTTCATTATTGAGGAGTTGAAATTATATTTACGACTTTATGTTGGGATTCCTTGTTTGTGTGTCAAATTATAATAAGGACACAAGATTAGTGGGCAACTACGAAAAATAACATGAAATTACTATATTCTAAGGTAGTCATCACCTATTATTAGGATAAACAAGTGGGCATGTTACATGTGGGGTCGAAATTGAAATTCAATTATTGGTAAAAAATTTGATGGGAAAAATCCAAAAAGGAATGACGATTGAGAAACATATAATTAAAAGTACTTACTAGTTATAACTGCTTAGCAACTATAAAGTTTAGAGAGACCCTTAAGATATTTGTAAATGTAAGAATTTTAAATAATTATTTTTGGATCTAAAAAAAGTATAGATATTTTAATTTTGTGAAATAGTTTGGAGTTGAATTAGACCTATTCAATCTGAATTCTAATAGTATAAAATTGCATAAAAAAATTTGCTTATATGACTAAACATGTTTAAATATTTGTGTAATTTTCTTTTTGTTTACATGTATTAACGAACTTGCATATTAAGTATTAACTGAAATTTGATAGAAATAAATAGAAAGTAGAGTTGTGAATGATGATTGTTGACGGTGACGTGAGTGAAACAGGTTGAAGCACCGTGGGCCAGACTGGAGTGGGCTCCACCAACATGGTGACTGTTACTTGGCTCATCAACGGTTAGCCATAGTTGATCCTGCTTCCGGTGATCAACCTCTCTTCAACGAAGACAAAACCGTTGTTGTCACGGTACCCTCCCTAACCCCACATACTACAATTATATCCATTACTCTCTCTCTCTTTTTCCTGCTCTTTCTATTTGAATTTAGTTTTGATACATTTTCAGTGTAAGACCTGTATATTTAATCACATAACGCTACTATAATAAAAATAATTATTTTTTATATTGACAGTATGAATGATCATTTAAAAAAATAATTATAATTGTATAATTATATAAAACATTTTATACTATTAGTATATTAAACATAAAATTATTTATATATTTTATTTAAAATTTTAAATTAAATAAAAAAAGATATTTTTAGAGTTTTTCACTTCCATAAACTAAAAAATCAACTAATTATCTCTATCTCCTGATTCAACATTATTTACATTTATGTCCTACATGTTTACTAATAAATCGCAGTGAGTGTACTATGCTTTTTAATTAATTGAAAGTAAATCGCAATATTTTTTTAAAATTAACATATTTCAAAAATTAAATCACATGCATTATGAAAAAAATTATTGAGAGATAATAAAAAAATCCAATACGGTAAAAAATTATTTCATTTTGTATTATCTTTTTTATTTTATATTTTTTAATTATTACTAAAAAATTAAATAATTTTAAATATAATAAATATATAATTATAGATGTTACATAAATAAAATTATAGATATAAATAAGAGAATTTGGGACCTGTTAGAGCAATTTCTTCTAAACAAAGAAAAAAGAAAATCATTTGGAGGAGTGAGACAAATATTTGAGTAACATAAGGTGAAGGTCCGAGGGAGACTAAAAAGATAATTATCAAAATATTTATAGATAATTATAATATATTTTTTGCAGTAATTTAAGGAGAGTAAATTGTGAAAAAACAACAGGTAAATGGAGAGATTTACAACCATGAAGAGCTGAGGAAGCAACTGCCTAACCACAAGTTCAGAACTGGAAGTGACTGTGATGTGATTGCACACCTGGTTAGTCATCAAATTCTAGAACACATTTTCTTTTCATTAAGTAATTATATGATCATAATGCATATGTTATTACAGTATGAGGAACATGGAGAAAACTTTGTGGACATGCTTGATGGAATATTTTCATTTGTTCTTCTGGATACTCGTGACAACAGCTTCATAGTCGCCAGGGATGCTATTGGTGTCACTTCCCTCTACATTGGTTGGGGATTAGATGGTAAATCATTTATATTAACACTTCAATTTCTCTTATCAGTTTAACTTTTGACAAAAATGGTTTCATGATATGATACTAAAGCTTCTATGACTTAAAAGATTTAGAGTTCAATCCTTGTTAAATCGCAAGAGCCTTTTTGTGAGTTTGTCTTGCCTGAAAGAGCATATTAGAGATATAACCATTCATTGGAAGATAGTCGATTCATTAAAATTAAACTTTATTTTGGGATGTTTCAGGTTCTGTTTGGATATCATCAGAAATGAAAGGGTTGAATGATGATTGTGAGCATTTTGAGTGTTTTCCACCTGGTCATTTGTATTCAAGCAGAGAAAGAGCATTTAGAAGATGGTACAATCCTCCATGGTTCTCTGAGGCTATTCCTTCAGCTCCTTATGACCCTCTTGCTTTGAGGCATGCCTTTGAGAAGGTAAACCACAAAAAAGTACTATTAGGTAGTGTTTTTGTGTACTTGATAGAAAAACACACAATTCATTTTAGTTTTATTTCATTATGTTTGGTTTTGCTTTGTATCTTTCACTCAAATTTTTGGGAAACTGATATGGTGAATGTTATTACAGGCAGTCATAAAAAGATTGATGACTGATGTGCCTTTTGGTGTTCTGCTCTCTGGTGGTTTGGACTCTTCATTGGTTGCATCCATCACTTCTCGCTACCTCGCCACCACGAAGGCTGCCGAGCAATGGGGATCAAAATTGCACTCATTCTGCGTTGGCCTCGAGGTGGGATAAGACTTAGTTGTTGTTATAGTAACAATAGTCTATACTACTAGTTTTCTTGACAAAATCTTTAATGTTTTGTTAATCTTTCATCGTATCCAATAGGGCTCACCGGATTTGAAGGCTGCAAAAGAGGTTGCAGACTATCTAGGAACTGTCCACCATGAATTTCATTTTACTGTTCAGGTATATGCATGAAACAGGTTCTTATAACACTTTTTAGATCATAATTTGTAGCCCAAGTGTTTGTAAAAATGTCATAGTTAGTAAGTAATTTATATATGGCAAATGCAGGATGGCATAGATGCAATTGAAGATGTTATCTACCACATTGAAACTTATGATGTAACTACAATTAGAGCAAGCACACCAATGTTTCTTATGTCAAGGAAGATTAAATCACTTGGTGTCAAATGGGTGATATCTGGTGAAGGTTCAGATGAGATCTTTGGCGGGTATCTATACTTCCACAAGGCTCCAAACAAGGAAGAGTTTCACCAAGAGACTTGCCGCAAGGTCGTCGAAATTTCATGCTCATTATGAGAACATATATAGGAATTTAAGTGAAATATTATTAAAGTGTATTTGTTCTATGTTATGTAGATCAAAGCGCTTCACCAGTACGATTGCTTGCGAGCCAATAAATCTACATTCGCTTGGGGCTTGGAAGCCAGAGTACCATTTTTGGACAAGGAGTTTATCAATGTTGCAATGAACATTGATCCTGAGTGGAAAATGGTATGAATAAAAAGAATGTGCTTTGGTTTTCAGAATATCACTTAAAATGTTAATAATTGAATTTCAATAAGCTGGTATATATTTTAACCTGTTCAGATAAAACGAGAAGAAGGAAGAATTGAGAAATGGGTTCTTAGGAGAGCCTTTGATGATGAAGAGAAACCTTATCTGCCAAAGGTATTCTTCAACTTTCCACAATGTCTATATATCTTATGCAAAATTTGTTGAACTAACACAAACATTTTATTTGATGCAGCATATTTTGTATAGGCAGAAAGAACAATTCAGTGATGGAGTTGGTTATAGCTGGATTGATGGCCTTAAAGATCATGCTGCAAAACACGTATTGAATCCAAATCTTTTCGCTAAAACTCGTCGATGAACTGAATTCAGCTAATTGTCATAGAATTTCTGTTGTTTTATGATTGATTCTTGTCATTTTTTATGCATAGGTGACTGATAAAATGATGCTCAATGCTGGTAACATATTCCCCCATAACACCCCAACAACCAAAGAGGCCTATTACTACAGAATGATATTTGAGAGGTTCTTCCCTCAGGTAACTTTCTTTTCTATTTTTATGATTTTGTAAAAAAAAGCGAATAAGGTGAAAATAGTAAAATTTTATTTTCAATTTTGTTTCATGTTAATTAATAGATCCAATTTTGAAGTTACTTGACAACATAATTTGAAAGGGATTGAATAAAAAATTGTATTCCTCAATTTGGTTTTGCAGAACTCAGCCGTTCTCACTGTTCCCGGAGGAGCGAGCGTCGCATGTAGCACGGCGAAAGCTGTTGAATGGGATGCTTCCTGGTCCAAGAACCTTGATCCTTCAGGCAGAGCAGCGCTTGGAGTGCACATGTCAGCTTATGACGAAAAAGCCAACTCGGTCAGCAAGGCTGCAGAATTCGAGAAGATTATACCTATGGAATCGAGTCATGTTGGAGTTGCCATCCAGAGCTAGAAGAAGCTGGGGGGCGAGGAAGAATTGCTTGAGAATGAAGAAATGAAAAAAGAATTGCCTGCTGTGAAATTCTATTCCAAGAAATGCTAATATAGATATGACTAGCTTGTATTTATTTTGAATGCTGTGATTTGAACTCTATCAGAATATATTGGATTTCAAAGTGTTTTTTTAATCAGTTTATTAATGAACGCAAGCTCCACTGCTCTTCAGTGATGTAGAATATGAAGCATATTCTTATTTTTACACTTCATGTAAAGATAAAGAAAATTCCATTTAAAAAGTCGGATTAAACTTATAAGCAATTGACTTTCAAGTAACAACACATGGAAAAGAGGATATTAATATGGCAAAATATAACATTACAAAGACCAACTTCTAAAATGCAATATACCATATTATGTGAAAAGAATCATAAAAATCCTCTACTCAATGGTATAAGCTTTTAGAAAAGATAACTCTTGTAGAAAAAGGTTAATTCTTGAGTGGTGAGCAATTTGAATATTTGATAGTGTCAATTCTGAAGTGTAAACTTCTCCATGTTATCATTCAATTATCTAAATTTATATCATTAAAGGAATTTAGTTTCTTAAGTAGTCATTGTCATTAATGTTACATTGAAAAAAGGTACTTAAGCCTATAATATTGTAATTTAGCATTCTTTATACTAATAAAAGCAACAGAGAACTTTCTTATATATATATATATATAACTTTACAAATTGCAATCATTAAAATTAAAGATGAAAAAGAAGGAGGAATTAGTAGAACAAAGCAGTGTAGAGAAGTTCATTCCAAGTATCAGGTAATCCAGGAAGGCACCAATGGCTGCAATCAGCTGAGTGGTCAGGGTTAGCTCTCTGCTGTGGACTCAATTCACCACTGTAAATTGAAGGGTGCCCATCTTTTCTTAATGCTGATAAGAATGTAGTGTCCATAAGATATGCAGGATTCTTCATTTCTCTGATCACCATATCCACAATCCTCATCTGCTCTGGATAGGGTCCAGGGTATGATGATGTGTCTCTGATAGGTGCTGTTTCACCATAGCAATTCTTTGTTGGCATCAATGTTGTTGTCTTCCTAGTATTCCATTCATTTGGGCTGTGGCATTTCAGTGACATTAAGTTTTAGCATTAGTTTCTGTTGTGTTTAATTTTGTTAAAAAATAGAGTTTAGCTTGTTCAAACCATAGTTACATGGAATGTAATACATTTTAGGACGGGAATGAATACACGGTTAAGTTACATGTAAAATATATGTTATGTGGGAAGTATATCCATGGTGTTCTATTATGTAGATAAATTGTGAATCGATACAAGTTACCTAATTGGAAAATTCATGTAACTATGGTTGAAACTTGAAACAACTAAAAGTTATTTGTCACGGGAAAAAATACACTGGTGATCGGCGCATAGGAGAAGTTATCCTCTTAGCAAACCTTCTAACGTGGTAGGTGATAAGGCCATGTTGAGAAATAAAGAGCTGCGACAAACTAGAATGAATCTAACATGTAAGTGATTTCTAACTATTTAACTAATCAACTAATATCTCTAATACGTATGATGCCAAAGGAGTTACATAGTTTAAATCCAAAATGGGAAGTTTCATAAACAAATGAAATAAACTTGTAGGTACTTCACAGAATAAAATACCAAAACAATGCTGATAAATTATATCAAAGCCTTAAACGTGGTAGAGTACTACTCACATTAATTGTACAGTATTGTGGGTTTGAATCCAACCAGAAATAAAGTCATTTATTTTTTGATATTGAAGCCTTGGACATTTCCATGTTCTATGCCACTAGCTTGCCCCATAACTTATATAGCACATATACCTTTTGGCCATGCCAGATATAAATGTTGTACTGTTTGAATCTTGGAAATATGTTAAGGATTATGTAAAGAGACACAAAAATAGACATGTCATATCTAACATGTGCACATTAAAAGGAAAAAAAAAATTAAAGCAGCATAACTTTGTTGTATAAAATGTGTGTGTAGATAGTATTGGTTTGATGATGCATGAGCTTTATTATTTCACCGACACAACCGTTTCTCTTGATATGGGTCACTGGGATCCTGCTCTAGGAAAAAAACTTCACTCTTCTTTAGGTTTTAAAAGGTTTTTGTGAAAAGGCAATAAAAGTGCCATTGGCAACCTCATGTAAAAATGAATGAATAGTTATGAACTTGAAGGGGGCAACAAATGGTATGTTGGCATGCTTCTATAACCATAGATTTGACACAAATGAATTATACAAGTAATACAGCTTTTGAAGTGTGCTGCCATAATGTTGTGAATATTCTTGATAACTCGTTTTTTAATCTCTGTTTTGTAGGAAAACAAATTCCTATTAAATAATTCAGAAATATTAGCTCAAAATATAAGCATGATTTTTCTTGGAGTATCTTTTAGAATCTGCTTCATTTTATAATATAATGATGTATGAAAAAAAATCATTATATAAATAACAGGATCCTAAATTTTGTAAAGTAGTATAAAGTAATGAATTATTCTATAGTTATGTGTATTTTATAGAATTGTAATTTGTAGATCAGCATATCCTTTTTTATGTTTTTATTTTTTTTATGGTGAAAATTCACATACATTTATTTTTATGTGAAGTTGTTATTTTCTGGTGAAAATTCGCATACATTTGTCTTCATGTGAAGTTGTTATTTGAAAATCATTAAATAATTTGAGATACAATTATCTAATGTTTCTAAAAACTATCAATTTTACATGATGACAACTGCATATGAGTTTTCCACTTTTTCCTTTTTTTTTTAAACATCAAATAGATTTTAACTCAGCATCCAATAAAGTGCATTTTGCAATTTGCAAAAGACTCCAATCATAAAGAGAAAAATTTCAACAGTAAGACAAGAACACTCAAATTTCAACAAAACTAAATAGTGTGAGCTAGCTAGGCTATAACTCATGAGATTAGTCAAAAGAAGGGTCCTACTTACAGCCCTAACAACATCTCACCATATAAAACCAAAAAGAAAAATGAGTTTAATTAGGCATAGTGAGAAAAGTTGGCAATAAATCAATAAATCATTTAATAAGCATATGCAACTAGCAATTTAGTTATAAATACTGAAATGTTGTTACTAGTTAATTATGAATAAAATGATGAAGTGAAAGACAAGATGTCTTTCTTACCAAGCACACTGTTATATCATGAAGCTAGGTATCTTACTACTTAAAATAAGATAATGTACAGAGGGAGATAAGGTAGATTCCTTACTTGTAATGTGTAGGAGAAATTGCTTGAAAGAAGACTTTGGTTCTGCTTCTATCAATGTTGTTGTCCACCCAATTAGCCCATGTTTTCATACCTATTTCCAAAGCTGCCAAGCGATCCATGTCTTGGTAGTACTTTCCTCTTAAATTTACATAATCCCAGCTGCACTCCATTACTCAAAAGTCAAATTATTTTTACATATAATTTCCATGATATACTTTTAGAATGTGAATCCAACACACTAGAGTTTTCAGAAAGTGTAAAAGAATAAAGCATTATAAAATATATTTTCTTTCAAAATTATCCTTCTAATAAGTAATACAGGGTAATTTTGTTAATTAAACACATCATAAGACTATTAATTTTGAAGGAAACGGCGACAAAAAGCATGATTTTATACCATTTGACAACTTCATGGTGTAAAGTGCATATGACACAAAGTTGAAAGGATGTTGTATAATTGCATATTTTTTTCCTCCTTAAAAAGGAAAAAAAATTGGCAAAATCCCAATATTTTCATTTAGATCATTTTTGCTATTTTAAGATAAGCAAGTTGAGAGTTAAAGACATTGTTGCATATTACCCCTGGAGAGATCCTTGATGAGTCCACCAATGGCCAGTGTTAAATGACAGAACATCAGCACTTTTCCATGCATCTCCATTCCTACCTACCTCTTCTAACCTTAGAATTCTCTTCCCTTGGAACACATCAACATCCACCAAATAAGGTGCTCTGTAGAATGAAATGCTCATACCATAATCCTAACATACACACCATGCCAAAATTCAAAGCCCAATTAGGATCACATTCACATGTGTAGCTCCAATATTTTGTTTTCCCTTTTCTATATAGTCTATTTTCTATAGGGTAAATCATAATGATAATGTGGCTAAGTTTGTATCAACTAGGCAACATTAATGCCTGACAGCAATTTTTGGGTCCCCTAACTAAGAGAGCCTTGCAATAGTTATTGGACCATCACACATCAAATTTTAATTACAATCATGTCATAAAGCACTTTTTCTATAAATTCTTTGTCCTATTACAGAAAGAAAAAAGGGAAACCTGCCACATATGAGATCATGAATGAAGCTTAAACAAAGAGAGGTACACAAGCTACTCTGTTGCAGAAAACTACTATTCTTAGCTCTCATTTAACCTATTTTATTTCCTTTCAAATCTGAACTAACATCTTACTATGAATGAAAGTTAACAGCAATTTTTGGGTCCCCACAAATCAAACATAATCTTAGTATTATTACTCAATGACTGACTCACTGATAAGAAATTCTTAAAGAGTAATGACTTAACTGACCAAGAATTTGAAGGTTGAAAGAGGATCTCCACTGAGAAATTGAGTGCGTGCATTAGGTGCAGCAGAAGATAGCATGCAAATCAAAGACTGCCATTGGTTCCTTCCCAATGAATCACCGACAAACATGACAGTCTTCCCTTCCATTTTCATCAAAAACTCAATCCCATTGAACCTATCACGAACGCCACAAAACCATTGAGAATAGCTAAGAGCATGATAATAGTAAGAGAAATTCCGTTACATTATACCTTGGAAGGTCGCAAGAGAGAGGCTTCCAGCGATATGTGAGGTATGCAGAATCAGGACGACCGTACATTTGGCAGTTGAATTCAGGGTCTATGATTGGACACCTTGAATATTCGTACAATGGCATTGGGTATTCTTCATCGCGCACCCAACTTCCCTCGAACAATGAACATGCGCTGCTGTGGTTACGGTTATGGTGGTACTTAGCTGAAGAAGAAGAAGAAGAAGAAGCCACGTGGCACTGAAAGGGAACAAGGAAGTGAAGAAGCAGCAGCAGAGAAAAGAAGGAGGACATACGCGCCATTATTGTTGGTTGCTGCAGTGGGTAGTTAGAAGGGAATAAAAAGAGGTAACCGTTTCGGAATTGAAGGAGACAAGGGTGGGTGGGTGAGTGAGTGTGCTAGCTAGCCAGCTAGCTGCATGAACGTGGTGCTCTTAACGTGCCTCACAAAACTGTTTTCCTTTTCTCAGGAGGGTGGGAGGGGGTGCATTTTAACTAATCTTTTAAGTAAGCATTAGTGTTCAAATCCATCTTTTATATGCAATAATAAAGAGTTAAATATCCTACTTTTTAATCGTTTAGCAAAGTTTGTACAGTTTTAATATATGAAAGTCTATTTCTGTATTTCATCATTATTATTGAGTCCAATACACAAGAAGTAGAATGGGTGGAATGGACGTAAAGAAAAAGTGATGGTTATTTTGGAGGTGCAATGATTGAGCAGTGAGATGTGAAAGCGAAGGTTCTTTTTTTTTTCTTGTTATGGTCTCTGGCCACAGATGAACAGTGATCATTCGTTTGCTTTACTTTATTATCTCAAAATCGAGTTGCTCTTCATGTTAGTAAGGATGTAAGGTTATTTTGAATAATCTGCCTAAAGCAAAAAAATAGCAATTATTATCGGAAATTTGATTATTTGAAGATATGGTTTAGTAGGTACTCAAATTTGTTTATGTTTCTCTTATTTTGTTTTCTTCTATTGTAAAAATTTTTCACGGATTTCAACTGAAAGTACGAATTTGAAAAAGGTGTTCCATTATCTTTGTGTAACATTTTTATGAGTTTGGTTAATTTGTGTCCTAATATAAAAACACATAATAAGATTATTATCAATAGAAGTTTTAATTTTTTTAATAAATACAACATAAATGCATTAAAAAAATAAATACTTTATACTTTTTAAAAAAATATTTTATAATTTTAATATATATTTTTAGAGTATCAATTATCTAAATTCTTTTTTTATTGGTAACTTATTTTTTGGTTGCAAAATTTTTTTAAATATTTTTAAATATTAATGTCTTTTATTTTCATTCTATTTGTATTTTAAATATTTTAAAAAATAAATACTTAAATTGATCTCTAAAAATTTTTACATCAAACATTTAAATCTGTAATAAATTTTAATTCACTAAAAATACTCACTTGTTACTTATTAGATAATTGGTCCTTACTTCTCTTTCACTCCAATTTCTAATATTCATGTTAGATAAATGAGATAAATACAAAATCAGTATTTAAAATATTTTGGCGCTAGCAAAATAGTAGCCGATCTTTGTTATTGACAAAATACTCTTTAAAAAGTTTTAAAATTTGATAAAAGTGACCAACCGTCAATTGAGTTACCTGGAGTTAAGGTTTAAGAGTGACGTGTCAGTTAACAATTATCATAATTACAAAAGTTGTCCACTTTTAATTTTTATAATTTTAAAAACACAATTTCAATTTTCTAAAATCCTAATTCTTTTTTTCTCTTCTTCTTCCCTAAGCATCCTCATACGCCCCACTCTACTTTCAAACATCAGAAGGATCTCATCATAAAAAATCGAAAAAACCTTCTGTCTGAACTCTTTCATGCATTGAGTTATGGTAGCCATTTCATCGAGGCACCATGTGGAAGCAGCATAATCACTTGAGAGACAACGATAGAAATGCATGAACCTCTGATGGCCTGCAGTAGCTGAAATGAGATAGGTTCTCCTTTCTAAAGCCTCTTGTTACCTTTGAAGGCAAAAACTCCTTTTATAATGAGATTATGATGAAGATGATCGATGAAATTGTTGCAGGTGTCGGTGCTCTTGAAAGTGAAAATACATCATGCTTGTATAGCCGTTCGTTTCTGTTGAAAACCGTTGACTGAGGAGTAGAATTGGAAGCTAAATCTTGCGGTTTTGGATCCATGGGAAGAGGAGGAGTAGGAGGAGCTGTAGCTGATGAATCTTGCAGGCAACAGAGTAGGGGCTTAGGCTTGGGTCTCCAAACCCTTGCCTTTAATTTTCGCTTGGATATTTTGATTCTATAATTCTTTACTACTCTCTTGCAAAACTACAAATATTGTCAGCTCTAAAGAAAAGAGTTTAGATTATAAGGAAGAATGATCGAAATTAAAACCCATACTAGTTGACTCATAGTGAGGGAAAGGAAGGAAATCGATGGAGATGAACTTAAATGGGTTGAAGAAAAGGAAACCAGGACGAGTGACGAAGGGGAAGGAAAAGGGCAATTGTTGGGGATGTGCAGTGAGGAAATTAGGGAAGAAGGAAGAAGAGAAAAGAAAGATATTAGGATTTTTAGAAAGAAGAAATTACTAAAAATACTTATGAAGTTTAGAACGCTGACAAAAGTACCTATAAAATAAGAAAATTAACACTGTATTCATGGAAGATGGGTTTCGTATGACAAAATTATTCAACCCTAATTTTTTGTTGATTTTTTAATAAAATTCTCAAATTACCCACACCCCCAACCTCAACTCACTTTTTCAACCTTCCATAATCCAACCTGCACCTTTAAAATTCTTACGATAGAGTTTGAAACTACTCCTACAACAGACCAGGTCAAAATCAATGGTGCTAGTAGTAGTGGAAGACCTCAATCGGTTCCTGATAGAAAAATCCAGTATAGTGAGCCCTTTCCCATTTTTTCACCACATCCCTTTTACACAAAGAAAGTCCTCCAATTTAAGAAAAAAAGGAAAAAATAATTTAAACGATTAAAAACTATTCCTTTATAGTTTTTTCTCTGATTCTTTATTGGTATTGGTTGATTTTGTTGTTAATCTTGGCGTTGTAATCCTCTATTGCGTCACTATCCAGAGTTTCCACCATAAAGGTTCATTTTGTCTATCCCCAAAAGTGCAACATCACCATTCAATTCGGTGTTGGCACCGTAGTCACCGCCAAAAAGAAGCTCCGTTGTCTGTCGCACGTCTTCAGCCGTATCCTAGAACTCTTGTTCAGTCTAAAGCTGATGGTGCCATCGAGGAGGCTTCCGATTGCTTTCGCTTGTTGTTCATATTACTCATATTATGCAGTACAATATTAAATTAGACAATTTGTGGTGCTAACTAGTAGTGTATAAAGATAGATATGATCGTTTAACGTGATCTAGTTTCTTAGAGTGTGTTTAAGTCATAAACTAAGAACATGCAAAAATTCTATTTGTACATAGAATAACACTATACGTTTAAGTTTTTTTGTTAATTAAATCTAATTAAGTTGGTATAACATAATAAAAATTAATTATAGTTAAATCTTATTATTTAACTTAATTAAACTTAGTTTATAAAAAGATTTAAATGTGTAACATTACTTATATACATATTATGGCTAAACATTTTTAAATGGATATGGCTATTCAATTAAATTATAAGGCATCTTAAAATCATTTAAAATAATGAAAATTAATAAATTAGATGTATGACTGGTATGCACATGCTATATTCATATAACATTTTTCAAAAAACAAATGATTTTAGGTAACTAGTGAATTAACTTTAGAGAAAAGCTTCTTGAGCCTTCTAATTCATTCAACTCCTCTCTCTTCTTCAACATATGTCTTAATTAATTAATTAAGCTAACTAGCATTAAAAAAAATTCACGAGAGAAAACACGAGATAGAGTGAGGGGGGACACCAATGGATAGAGAGTAGGAGAACAAAACCATGGCAGCAACACCAACATGTGAAATCACAAAGACCACAAGAAATTTTTACTAGATGAGGGAGAAATAAGAAAATTACGAAAAATTTTCAGAAATTAGAATAAAACTTTTTTACGATTTTTGTTGATAATATAAATGAAAGAACGAGTGTACAATGGCTATGGAAATTGTTTAATATGGAGGGGTAGGTAGTAAATATATATCTGTCATCGAAAAATAGAGTGAAGACAAAACTCAAATTTATATTTGTATGTTATGCTTTCAAGAACCATGCAAAAAAAGCAGTTAAAAATCTTAATGGGTATGATGTGAATGGTGTTCAAATTAGGGTGATAGAATCAAAATTTAAGAGAGGAACAAAAAGAGACCAATGAAACAGTGCTAACAATGCAAAACAAATTAACAAAGGGCGAGAAGATACGAGTGACCCAACAAGGATAAGAATGACACTGAAAAGGAGGGAGAAATCATTCAAGGATGTTTTATTGGGGGACGAAATTAATGGCGACAAACAACTGAGTCAAATGGAAGAATAGAAAAAACCAATGATTCTTGGAGAGATTAAAGAAAAATTTGATCCGAAGATGGTGGAAAAGCTTGAGAGGTCTATTGTGGGTGAGTCCGTATTTCATTGAGGCGTGATGAAGTTATCCCAAATCTCTTCAATGATTGGCACACCCTTGTTGAGGTTAAAAGTATAGGGTCCTTTAAAATGATCATTGTCTTTAATTCGGTTGAGAATATGCAAGAAGCTCTGTCGTCATCGTTTTTACTCAACCATTTTGGCGAGATAAAAAAGTGATTGGCTGAAAAAACGAATAGATCTAGAAAGGTGTGGATCGAGATCTTTGGCCTCCCTCTCCATGCTTAGTATTAGGGGTGGAAATAGGCCAGGCGGCCTGCCAGGGGCCTGCAGCCTGGCCTATGTTTGGCCTGCAGCCTGGCCTATATTTGGCTTGGTCTAGCCTGGCCTGATAGGAAATAGGCCCAGGCTCAGGCTATTAAAAAAGCCTATATTCTTTAAAAGGCCAGGCCTAGGCTTTTGAAATAACCTGTTGGGCCTGTCAGGCCGGCCTGAGCCTGCAAATATATATAGAGAGAGTTTTATTATACTAGTAAAAATGCTATTAAAAGGATTTGAACTTGGGTCTTCTATCTTATAATAATACCTTTATCCACTCAGCCATTTGTCTCTTTAATTATATATGTGTATTTTGTATCAATATTATTCATAAATTTATTATTTTATATTTTATAATTTTAAAAATTCAATTATATCTTAAATTTAATTATTATTTAAAAAAAACAGGCCTATTGACAGGCTTCAAGCCAGGCCAGATTTAACAACAGGTCAGACTCAATACTCATTAAAAAGCCTATACCAAGCTACAGGCCAGGCTAAGGCCAATATACTCTATTACAGGCCTGGCCTGTTTTCACCCCTACTTAGTATGAAGATAATGTTCATGATATAGCAGTTGTGTGGGGTCAGTCTTAAAAATCGATGAAGACTCCATTTGTCACAGCCCAAAATGAGCCATGACCGGCGCTCAGGGAAATAGTCCCCTAACAAGCCTAACCGACTCAAATATAAGTTGAATAAGAAAGTTACAAATATTATACAAGTTCTAAAATAAATAATTATACACTTATAACAAAACTAAGATAATTAAAAATAGTTGGATCCTGTCTGTGCCATATGGAGCATATATACATCTAAGAACTCGTCAACAAATAAGTACTCATTGCAGATCGTACATCTTGAATAGAAAGCCTCACATAGACAAGTAATTGTTCCTGAAAAATGATTTTAGAAAAACGGGATGAGTTTTGTAACTCAGTGACTAGACAATACATCTATAATCGACATGAGACCATATAAAAATTATATCAAAATAATTTTAATTAGAAAATAATAGTTGATAATAATAAGTGAATTAATAAGGGAGTTCTCATACAGAAATCAAATCAAAAGTCCACACTTGGGCGGCTTCACCTCTATGGGTAGCCCTTTCCTCTTGTGTGTCCTAATAAAATAACAGATCTAACGTGTGGCCTACACGTTAGGCTAGCAACACCCCTGCTAGCTAGAGTCTGAGTTAGATGTATCTAAGTTAACGTCATAACCGCTGTTAACTACGGTTTTCTAATACGAGCCTCCTAAACCAATTCAAAACATATAAGTTCAAATACAACAATTCCTTGATCTTTCAAATATATAAGGTATCGAATCAAATCAAATCAAATCAAATAATATTATACTTTTTCATCAGAAATCTTTCCAATCATACTTCTCAATCATAAGAAATTTCAAACATATTTCACAACCTTTAAAGTAAGTGAGTACTAACAATTACTTCAATGCTTCAAAAAACATATATTCAAGTAAAATCAAACAATTTAGAAATGCAAAACTTCATAAAAATATATATAGTCTCATGTATAGTTCCGAAAGCATAAACTTCATAAAAACGAATTATTTAGACAAATCAATTATACTAATCAATTTAAAATCATTCAAGACAAATATAGTAAGTATAATTCAAAGATCATACTAGTTATAGGTCAAAATAATTATAGATGCACAATCAAATAATTATAAATGTAAAGTCTACTCACAACTTGGTTCCAAGGGACCGAAGATACCGAACCCGGAGTGCCAAAATCCAAGGTGAGGAGGATTGAAGTAAAATGAAACGAATGAGCGTAGGGTTTGGATTTGGGCAGCGACAAGGTGGAGCTGCGATAGTTTGGGTTATTGACAGTAACGGTTCCATTAGCAACTAAGTTTCACTCGAACGGTGACCGTTGATGGAACAGCCCTCTATTCACAGCGGCTCCTCTCGCACATTCTGTTTCTCTCTCTTCGAGCTCTCTCTTCTGTCTCAACAATGGTGACAGTGACTTGGCATGGCATCGGTTGAAGCTCAGCAGCAACGGAGACAAGACGCGGCGGCTGTCCTTCCTCGTCTCCTCTTTCATGCTCGTCCCCTCTCTCGGACGCATCTCTCGGTTCTGGCCTCTGATGGCGACGCGACGACAACGAGCTGGACGTGGCAGGCGGCGGTGCGACGGGACACGAATGGTGAGCTCCAGGACGGCGGTGACGAGGTGTGGCTCTCTCTCTCCTCGCGTGGTGGCTCGGCGTGGACAGCTCCCTCCTCCCTCCTTCCTTCTCCCTTCTCTTCTCACGGCCTCCCCTCTTCTCTCTTTCCCTTTTCTTTCTTTTTCTGTTGAATCTGGGTGTGTGTTGTGAGAAAGAAGGTATGAGGTGAGTGAAGGTGTGTACGGCGGTGAGAGGTGAGTGAGTGTGGGGCTAGGGTTAGAGAAGGAAGAAATATACTTAGGAGTGGGTCCCACGTCTTATCTATTTTTTCTGGTTATTACATTCTTCTCTCCTTTAGAAATTCGATCCCCGAATTTCAACCAATATACTATGTAATATCGTGTGAGCAGTACAGGTTACACATATTTTAAAGAATTAGACATTGTTGCAATGAATAACAAATTTAGGAATAAGAGAAAAAGCAACATTGTGACAATCATGGAATTAAAGCGGGACACAGTGAATACACTAGCGACAAAGCAAAATCATTTTAATGATCATCTTTCTCAGACCTAAAACATTCTTGTGATAACTTTCTTATCAATTACTATAGAAGTTCAACTAATTACAACATAACCACACAATGCGACATATTCCTTCCAGTTAAAGAGATAAATACATTTAAATAGCTAATCTAAGACTCAAATCATATATCCAAGCTTCGTAAAAATCATATGATAAAGATAAATTTACAAATTTTGGTATAAATTTTCTACTAAGATCAAAATACTTGTCATTCATCATAAAAGTTTTCCCATCAAATAATTACTTTGGAATTTTTATTTATTTATTTATTTGAAAATACATTTCTAATATCAAAACTTATTAATTAGTTAGGAGACATGGCCTAGATAAACAAATACATACAAAGATCGCTTCTAATTTATTTCTAATTTGAAAGGACACAATTTTTCAGTATCAAAGAAGAGAAAGAAGATACAAGGCCTAAAGTCTATATTATGTATAGATTAAAATTGGAACATTAGGATCAAGAAAGTCACAAAAAAAAGAAAGAGAATGAGTGGCATCCCAAGCAAGAAAATGAAGAGCAACACTCTTATAACCTAAATGAAATATCCACAACATTCATAAATCAAAACCACAGACAATAAGATAGAGATAGTAATAGAGAAGCAAAGTAAGACAATAAATTCAAGGCTTCACACCACATTTTAGAATATATAATTGATTAGTCATAAATATGAAAGCATTAACTGTCACAGAAATTAACCTGCTCTCTTTTTCTAATTTAGAAATCTCTAACTAAGTCTCTTGGAAATTATTATTATTATCATGGCTTTAGTTATTAAGCGTACTAATATAAAAATGGAATTTACTTGACTATAAATGAGATAGATAATGTAAAACATGACAAGATGTTATTTAAGTACATTCAACTCATTTAAATACAAAATCTTAGTTAAATCATCCAAGAAGAGGTCCTTCAATACTTCACATGCAAGAACAATTTAAGGCCCGCACAACAATTCATAACAATTATAACATAATTCAGACCCCTCACAGCGTTCAAGCAAAATTCTCCAATTATGGTTAGTGTGACCAATTATGGCAAACATGTATAGAGAAAGATGAAGATAAGTGAAAGAAATAGCTTGTCAAACTCCAGGTAAGACTAGATCAAACAAAAACACAAGGTGAGAACAAAGGCAAAGTTGAGTTGGAAAAGGAAAATATATATATATATATATATATATATATATATATATATATATATATATATATATATATATATGTAGACAAAATCTTGCTCCTAAACCCCCAAAGTTAAATCTCCAATACACTCGATCGTTTAACTGCACAAAAACATGTTTGCAATTTAATTCCAATACCTCATCCAAAGAGAACACCACCAAAAAGTTAAAACTAAAATCAAATCCTCTTATCATTGATAACCCCCCACAACCGATGCACCGCATGATTTTGGTCAAAGATAGATGGAAGCATAAACAACTATACCATTCATGTGATCAATTTCAATAATTTCTATGTGCTCGGTCAAAAATAAAAAGCGATAAAAAGCAAAATTGAGTATATATAATACAGTCAGCATATATGGTAAACGACGACCAATAAGTGTTCATTAAACGCTTAACTCTCCTATCTTGAAAGTGTGTCAACAACTAGGATGGGGGAACAACAAGTTGGGCCTATCACCATTCTCAAAGCTACCAGTCAAAATCATTAAGAACAAAACACAAACTGCTGTACCAAGTTAGAAGTCACCATATATGGGTATGGTAGTCAAAAGTATCGATTGGAAGAAAACACTGCAAAGGAACAAGAATTGACATGTTCATATTAAATACATGGAAAGAAAATAGAAGAGACAAAAGAAAAGATCTAGGAAATTCAAACTCCAGGTGAAAGTCACCAATTCCACATCTAAGTATCTAACTCGATTACATGGACAATGTTACTCAACCAACTCAATGAACATAGCGCTGCAAGAAAATAGGTTTAAATTGATCTTTGCACCAACCATTAATGCTAGAAAATGAATATAGCAGAAAAATTCAATAGAAAAGACAAATTTAATTTAGATCATGAGCCTGTATTATTTTTTTGTAGAGCTTCTCTCTTTTTCTTTTTCTTTTTTTGAAATCATATCTTTTGATAAAAAAATTTAATTGTTGCAACCAATGAAAAGCATTGGAGGTCATAACAAAAGTGAAATGACTACATAATCAAGTTATTTTTTGTAATATCTAAGGGGTAGAAAGTGAAAGAATAATATAACAAGGACATATCAATCTCGGAATCTTGAAAATAGTCTTGGTGCAATCCCATACCCTTCAATTGGTTCCCAAAGAAAAGAGAAACAAAAACCGATTTCCAACCACGAGAGAATAACGAAGGAAACAACACAAGTAGCAAATTTAAAATTAAAAAAAAAAACAAAAATTAAACAAATGAACCAGGCAAATACAAAAGCATATCACTAGGAAGCACTCAACACCCATGATCGGACAACACTACACGGGAAACCAACGACATTTTAATTCAAATGCTGCTAGCACGGTAGGTTGGAATGATCAAAAAGGAAAGAAGAATTTGGAAAAACTGTTTTAGAAAACTAGATTCAATCCATATTCCATTGTATTCATCGTGTTCAACAACCAGGCTACAATGCTGCATAGAATATAACTATATTTTGATTCACATGCATGATTTATAATTTATAATTGAATCTAAGAACGGGTAAAAGTAGAGAATTTGCTCTGTTTTAAGGAATTAAATATCTAGTCGTCCATGTCTAAAATAACAAAAAAATCCTTTTCAATATCTCCGATCTATAAATCTCAACCTCCCAAATGCATTGCGAACCAAGCAAAACTTAAGCTAAATCCCTCTACATAATAATGATAAGAACAGTTGAAGAATAGAAGTTTCATGGGAAAAGCAAGGGTAAGGAGTTCTCGGTTTCTTTGGATCTAGGCAAAAGCAGAATTCATCATCCAATCCCCAACAAAAAGCAAACATTCCGTGGAAATAAAAAGGTCATGTTCAACAACACAGTACCGTAATAGAACAGATCATCAAATTAAAAGAACTCAACCAAACTTTTAGATCGAAAAAGATTCAATTCAGCTAACAGATTATCCAAAAAAAAATCGCCACACTAAAGCAAAGAAAATCACAATTCCAAATAAAAAAAGAAACAAGAATAAGACTACGTTCAAATGTTCATTGCGTAGTTCTTCTCCTTGAGCAACCGAATAACAGTTTAGTTATTGTTTTGAAAGAAAGAATCACGAGTAGTTCAAAATTATGTAAGCTTCAAAGATCATTCACAAAAGAAGAACAAACTTTTTGTTTATTGAAATCTAAAAGAAAGCATCTCAATTCAACAACTAAGCAAATCCACAATTCACAAATCCGAATAAGTTTTACAAAAAGAATCAAATAGTAATTCACAGCAAGAACATATCGAATCTTCTATATCATGAATGAAATCTTGAAATCGAGAACCATAGAGAAGATTAAAGCAAATATTCACAAAAGCGATAAAGGGCAGAACCTGCTAAAAGATAAGAGTCGCAAATCGGAACCAAAACTAAAATCACTGGAAAAGCAAGTTCAAGAAAAACTACCAAAAGATAACTCAAGGTTGGGTACAAAGAAGAGGAAAAGATGACATCGCTATAGGCCTTTGATAGTGCCACAATTTGTACAAATATGCGCGCTTCTATTTATACAATCGTGATCCTACCATAGGACACTTGCTCCATATTACACAGATTAAACCTAAGCTCTGATACCACTTTGTCACATCCCAAAATGAGCCATGACCGACGCTCAGGGAAATAGTCCCCTAGCAAGCCTAACCGACTCAAATATAAGTTGAATAGGAAAGTTACAAATATTATACAAGTTCTAAAATAAATAATTATACACTTATAACAAAACTAAGATAATTAAAAATTGTTGGATCCTGTCTGTGTCATATGGAGCATACATACATCTAAGAACTCGTCAACAAATAAGTACTCATTGCAGATCGTACATCTTGAATCGAAAGCCTCACATAGATAAGTAATTGTTCCTGACAAATGTTTTTAAAAAAACGGGGTGAGTTTTGCAACTCAGTGACTAGACAATACATCTATAATCGACATGAGACCATATAAACATTATATCAAAATAATTTTAATTAGAAAATAATAGTTGATAATAATAAGTGAATCAATAAGGGAGTTCTCATACAGAAATCAAATCAAAAGTCCACACTTGGGCGGCTTCACCTCTATGGGTAGCCCTTTCCTCTTGTGTATCCTAACAGAATAACAGATCTAACGTGTGGCCTACACGTTAGGCTAGCAACACCCCTGCTAGCTGGAGTCTGAGTTAGATGCATCTAAGTTAACGTCATAACCGCTGTTAACTACGGTTTTCTAATACGAGCCTCCCAAACCAATTCAAAACATATAAGTTCAAATATAACAATTCCTTGATCTTTTAAATATATAAGGTATCGAATCAAATCAAATCAAATCATATTATACTTTTTAATCAGAAATCTTTCCAATCATACTTCTCAATCATAAGAAATTTCAAACATATTTCACAACCTTTAAAGTAAGTGAGTACTAACAATTACTTCAATGCTTCAAAAAACAGATATTCAAGTAAAATCAAACATTTTAGAAATGTAAAACTTCATAAAAATATATATAGTCTCATGTATAGTTCCGAAAGCATAAACTTCATAAAAGAGAATTATTTAGGCAAATCAATTATACTAATCAATTTAAAATCATTCAAGACAAATATAGTGAGTATAATTCAAAGATCATACTAGTTATAGGTCAAAATAATTATAGATGCACAATCAAATAATTATAAATGTAAAGTCTACTCACAACTTGGTCCCAAGGGACCGAAGATACCGAACCCGGAGTGCCAAAATCCAAGGTGAGGAGGATTGAAGTAAAATGGAACGAATGAGCGTAGGGTTTGGATTTGGGCAGCGACAAGGTGGAGCTGCGATAGTTTGGGTTATTGACAGTAACGGTTCTATTAGCAACCAAGGTTCACTCGAACGGCGACCAGTGATGGAACAGCCCTCTATTCACAGCGGCTCCTCTCGCACATTCTGTTTCTCTCTCTTCGTGCTATCTCTTCTGTCTCAACAATGGTGACGGCGACTGATGCATGAGCATCTTTTCTATCTTTTTCTAGTGAATTTGCATCTAATTTGTTGAGTTTAATAAAGAATTAATTATCTTTTAGCCAATATGGATGCTACTTTGAGTCTTTTGCAATTTTATTTATTTTAGATAGCATTCGGCTGGATATGATGGAGTTTCTGCAGCATAACAACAAAAGGAGATGGCAGTGAGGAGCGACGCGTATGCGTGCCTGACGCGTGCGGGTGATTTGGAGATATCCATGGCGACGCGTACGCGTGACCGACGCGTCCGCGTGACTCACAGAAAAGACCATCGACGTATACGCGTGACATGCGCCACGTGCAACAAATACTGGGAGTGATTTCTGGGCCCCATTTTAGCACCCAAGTTAGGCGCGGATCCAGTGAAGCCAAATGGTCCCCACGTTACAAGACGCGGAGTAGTTAGTTAATTCTGATTTAAATTCAATTTTTATTTTAAAATAGGAAAAGATATTATTTTAAATTTAAATATTAGAATTTAAATTAATTAGGATTAGTTATAAAAAGAGGAGACTTCTCTTCTATTAGGTAGATTCCATTAGGGACATTCCATTAGGGAGATTCCATTAGGGGGATTCTGTTAGGGAATTCTATACCAATTTACATTCTACATTCCATGAGCAACTAATCCTCCATTGTTAAGGTTAGGAGCTCTGTCTATTTGTATGGATTGATTCATTTGATCTTTCTAATTTAATTTATGTTTTGATTTATATTTCAATAATTATTTTTGTTCTTTATTTTATGAATTTGGGTGGAACGGAAGTATGACCCTCTTTCTATTTGAGTTCTTGTAAAACTTGGAAAAGCTCTTTACTTGAACAACAGCTTGAAAACATATTATCCTGAATTTCTAATTGTTTATATTTAATGGGATACGTCATATATAATCCCCTTATTTTTGGATAATTAGAATTCTTGTGGCATATAAATTGGAATTTGATCATCACCTTCTAATTGGATTTAATTGACCAAGGAATTGACAGTTAATGAATTTTAGAGGAGACTAGGAAGGTCTAAGGAATTAGGGTCTAGTCACATATAGTTTGCCATGAATTAAATCATACATGATTAAAATAGTTAGTAAGAAAAGTTAATCCGGAAAAATAGATAACTCTGAAGCCTTAACTGTTTTCTCCATATTTTATTCCCAATTTATTTATTTGTCTATCCTTTTGATATTCTGAATTTGAATTTAAATCTTTTGAATATCTCAAAACCCTTTTCTGCTTGTCTAACTAAGCCAATCAATCAATCATTGTTGCTTGATCCATCAATCCTCGTGGGATCGACCCTTACTCACGTAAGGTATTACTTGGTACGACCCGGTACACTTGCCGGTAAGTTTGTGGGTTGTAAAATATCGCACCAAGTTTTTGGCGCCATTGCCGGGGATTGACTGTGATTAACAACTATTAGTTGTGTGATTGCTTAGATTAGGTGTTTTATTTTTAATTTTATTAAAATCTATTTTTAAAAAATTTTCGAAAAAAATATATATATTTATTTTGATTTATTTTATTTAAATTTTTTTCTCTTTCCTCTTAATTTTTGAAATTAAGTTTGGTGTCCCCGTAGTAATTTTTCAAAAAAAAATTCAAAAAAAATTTCAAAAATAATTTCAAAAAAAATTTATGTTATGTCTTCTTTGCTTTCCTATTTACCACATGGTGCGTTTAATCCTTTTTGGTGTTTTGTGCTAAGGAAAAATCATGGAGAGAGATCACATGGGTTACTACTCTCACCCAAGTAGTAATTCATATGATTGTGGATGGAGAAACTACCCGAATTTTGGTTGACAAAGTCAAAACCAAAGAAACTTCAATGCTTCATGTTCCAACTATCAAGAACCACCATCTCCATATTCATATCAAGAACCATCATCTTCATATCCATACCAAGAACCACCACCTCTCTATCCATATCAAGAACCATCAGCCTTCTACCCATATCAAGAGCCAGCATCTCCCTATTCATACCAAGAACCATCCTCTTTTTACACTTATCAAGAACCATCATCTCCTTCTTATGCATATCAAGAGCCACCATCTCATTATTCATCTCAAATACCATCAGATCTTGAGCTTCTCATGAAAGAATGCCTACATGATATAAAGACAAGTGTTAAAAATATAAAGAAACATGTGCAGACAATAATCAAAAACCAGGAAGAGGAACAAGCAAATTCCTTCCCACGAGATATAATGCAAGATCCTATGGAAGAAAGTGAAGAAACCAATCAAAGGAGTTTATACTCCAGTGAATTAGAGAACTTTCCACCCTCACATATGGAAGAAGAGGAAGATGCACAACCTCCCATGCCCTTGGTAAACAATGAAGAAGAGATTGAATTAGAAGAAAGCTACCAAGAGGAAGAGGTTCAAATTGAGGAAGCTTGCAAAGAGGTAGAATAATTCAAAGAAGAGCACAAGGGAGTGGAGCTTGCAAGACCTCTTCCAAAGACATCACCATCCAATACAACATTTAAGTGGGTAAAATTCCTATCCTTAACCTTTGCTTTCCCACTTGAATATGGGCTACTAGAGATGGATGGTCAACTTAGAGCTCTTTGTGGCATTAAGAGTAAGAGGAAGATGGTTAGTGGCAAGAGATGTCAAGCAAGGTTCAATATGGTTGCATACTCCAAATTGAAGTGCAAGGATTAGTGTAGAGCTCACTTGAATGGGTCTAGAAGGTTGTTTGGATGTCTCTCTAAGAATTTAGTTTGCTTGCCACCCGGTGGGAACAATGGTGATTCACAAGAAGACAGATGTAAAAGCAAGGTTTGGGACCTTGGGATTCATTCCAACAATCAACACTCTTGGGGCCTTGTCACTTGCTTCAACTTGCTCAAAGGCGTTATGCGCCTAGTTTGGGATCCCGGTAGCCATTGGAATTACAAACATTGGTGGGATTCCTGGATCAGTACAAGCATAAGCCACCATGACAAGGAGCTCACCACATGTCCAACTTAAGGACTTTAACTAAAAGTGCTTGGTGGGAGACAACCCACCGTGGTATGATCGTTCTTTTTTATTCTTAGTTATTTTTCGTAGTAGTAGTTTTCTTGCTTATTTGATTTTTATTCAGTTCTTACTAATTTTCTGATCATGCAGCTATTTTAGAATAGGAACCGGAAAAAAGAAGAAGAAGAAGAAGAAGAGCACCCGACGCGCAAGCGTCGCTGATGCGTACGCGTCAGATGGGTGTGCGTAAAAAATAAAATTTAACAGAGAGTTGCATGGGAGTGGCGCAGGAATAATGCCTTTCGCACAAACAAGTCCACGCGTACGCGTACCCCACGCGTGCGCGTCATTGGTGATTTTGGCACTCCACGCGTGCGCGTCACTGACACGAACGCGTGACCTAGAAAAATAGCGTAAATATGTGTTTGGGCAGAGACTTGTGCTAGTTTGAGGCTGGAAGTGTGCTAGACGCACAAAATTGACCACGCGTGCGCGTCATTTGACCAAACGGCCATCCACGCGTGCGCGTGCATGACGCGAACGTGTTGTATGCCAATATTGGTTCTCTAGCCACGCGAACAGAGAGTTGTGCGTGCGCGCGGCTGGTTTCACGCGAATCGCACAAAACCCAGGGCACGCGTACACATGCCTGACGCTTACGCGTCCTTAAGAAAATTTCGCGACCCACGCGTACGCGTGCTGCACGCGTACGCGTCGCCTGCGCCGCACAATTACACTAGTTCACCGCCCAGTTTTAATTTTCTTTCTCTCTCTCCCAATCCTAATTCTCTCTTGTTCCTTTATCCTTTTATTCTTCTTTCATCTTATCATTTGTTTTTGTTTTCAGATTTTCTTTGCTTGAGAACAAGCAAACATTTAAGTTTGGTGTTGACGCTTCGCTTAAAGCTTTTCTGTTTATTCCTATGGCACCAAAAAGGAAGCGAATCATCTTCATAGAGTAGCACAACCTTAAGAATAAAGTGACCGCTAGGATAACTAAGATGGTTGAGGTCTTTTCATATTTTTTATTCCTCCCCTCTTTTTCTATGTTATGTTTCGGTTTTCTGCTATTTTGCGTTATTTGTTGCATGATCCTTTATTAGTGAGAATCCTAGGTCTAGTTTAGTTTTCCCTTAATTGCTTTAATTCTGAAAAGATGTCTCATGTATTACTCACTGAGCTTGAATTCAAATCAAAAATACAGAAGTGATGTATTGCATGAGAAATTGAGTTAATTTTAAAAGTAGTCTTATTTACTTAAATGTGGTGGTATTTTCTGTAATTTTGAATGCATGACATGAACAGTGCATTTTTTTTATAGTCTTGAAAGAATGATGAAAGAAGAGAAATGTTATTGATAATCTAAAAAATCATAAAATTGATTCTTGAAGCAAGAAAACGCAGTGAAAAATACAAAGCTTGCAAAAAAAAAGAAGAAAAAAAAAAGAAAAAGCAAGCAGAAAAAGCCAATAACCCTTTAAACTAAAAGGCAAAGGGTAAAAAGGATCCAAGGCTTTAAGCATTAATGGATAGGAGGGTCCAAAGGAATAAAATCCTGGCCTAAGTGGCTAAATTAAGTTGTCCTTAACCATGTGCTTGTGGTGTGAAGGTGTCAAGTGAAAAGCTTGAGACTGAGCGGTTAAAGTCGTGATCCAAAGTACAAAGAGTGTGCTAAAGAACTCTGGACACCTCTAACTGGGGACTCTAGCAAAGTGAGTCACAATCTGAAAAGGTTCATCCAGTTATGTGTCTATGGCATTCATGTATCCGGTGGTAATACTGGAAAACAAAATGCTTAGGGTCACGGCCAAGACTCATAAAGTAGTTGTTTTCAAGAATCAACATACTAAACTAGGAGAATCAATAACACTATCTGAATTCTGAGTTTCTATAGATGCCAATCATTCTGAACTTCAAAGGATAAAGTGAAATGCCAAAACTATTCAGGATTGCAGTTGTAAACCTCACTATAAGAAGAGACATGAGCTTAATCGAACTCTCATTCTCATGCAAATTCACATCCTAAGCTTTTATTAGTTTTGGTTGCTTGAGGACAAGCAACAGTTTAAGTTTGGTGTTGTGATGCGTGAGCATCTTTCCTATCTTTTCCTAGTGAATTTGCATCTAATTTGTTGAGTTTAATAAAAAATTAATTATCTTTTAGCCAATATGGATGCTACTTTGAGTTTTTTGCAATTTTATTTATTTTAGGTAGCATTCGGCTGGATATGATGGAGTTTCTGCAGCACAAGAACAAAAGGAGATGGCAGCGAGGAGCGACGCGTACGCGTGCCTGACGCGTGCACGTGATTTGGAGATATCAATGGCGACGCGTACGCGTGACTGACACGTTCGCATGACTCGCAGAAAAGACCATCGATGCGTACGCGTGACTGACGCGTACGCGTGTCATGCGCCACGTACAGAAAACGCTGGGGGTGATTTCTGGGTCCCATTTTAAAACCCAAGTTAGGCGCGGATCCAGTGAAGCCAAGTGGTCCCCACGTTCCAAGACGCAGAGTAGTTAGTTAATTCTGATTTAAATTCAAATTTGATTTTAAAATAGGAAAAGATATTGTCTTAATTTTAAATATTAGAATTTAAATTAATTAGGATTAGTTATAAAAAGGGGAGACTTCTCTTCTATTAGGTAGATTCCATTAGGGACATTCCATTAGGGGGATTCCATTAGGGAATTCTATATCAATTTATATTCCGCATTCCATGAGCAACTAATCCTCCATTGTTAAGGTTAGGAGCTATGTCTATTTGTATGGATTGATTCATTTGATCTTTCTAATTTAATTCATGTTTTGATTTATATTTCAATAATTTTTTCGTTCTTTATTTTATGAATTTGGGTGGAACGGAAGTATGACCCTCTTTCTATTTGAGTTCTTGTAAAACTTGGAAAAGCTCTTTACTTGAACAACAGCTTGAAAACATATTATCCTGAATTTCTAATTATTTGTATTTAACGGGATACGTCACATATAATCCCCTTATTTTTGGATAATTAGAATTCTTGTGGCATATAAACTGGAATTTGATCATCACCTTCTAATTGGATTTAATTGACCAAGGAATTGGCAGTTAATGAATTTTAGAGGAGACTAGGAAGGTCTAAGAAATTAGGGTCTAGTCACATATAGTTTGCCATGAATTAAATCATACATGATTAAAATAGTTAGTAAGAAAAGTTAATCCGGAAAAATAGATAACTCTGAAGCCTTAACTGTTTTCTCCATATTTTATTCCCAAATTATTTATTTGTCTATCCTTTTGATATTCTGAATTTGAATTTAAACCTTTTGAATATCTCAAAACCCTTTTCTGCTTGCCTAACTAAGTCAATCAATCAATCATTATTGCTTGATCTATCAATCCTCGTGGGATCGATCCTTACTAACGTAAGGTATTACTTGGTATGACCCGGTGCACTTGCCGGTAAGTTTGTGGGTTGTAAAATACCGCACCAGCGACTTGGCATGGTAGCAGTTAAAGCTCAGCAGCAACGGAGACAAGACGCGGCGGCTGTCCTTCCTCGTCTCCTCTCTCGCGCTCGTTCCCTCTCTCAGACGCATCTCTCGGTTCTGGCCTCTGATGGCGACGCGATGGCAACGAGCTGGATGCGGTAGGCGGTGGCGCGACGGGACACGAATGATGAGCTCCAGGTCGGCGGTGATGAGGCGTGGCTCTCTCTCTCCTCGCGTGGTGGCTCGGTGTGGACAGCTCCCTCCTCCCTCCTTCCTCTTCCCTTCTCTTCTCGTGGCCTCCCCTTTTCTCTCATTCCCTTTTCTTTCTTTTTCTGTTGAATCTGGGTGTGTGTTGTGAGAAAGAGGGTATGAGGTGAGTGAGGGTGTGTGCGGCGGTGAGAGGTGAGTGAGTGTGGGGCTGGTGTTAGAGAAGGAAGAAATATACTTAGGAGTGGGTCCCATGTCTTATCTATTTTTTTTGTTATTACACCATTAAAGGTGATGGCTTTGGTTTGGTTAAGGTCCTGGTGGACACTAATTGGGTGACGATAATCAATGATAGAATAAGTTTGGTTCTTGATGATGGAAAATTTGAAAGCTTTGTAAGAGAAACTTGGGAAGGGAGAAATGATGACGGAGCAAAGCGGTTAATGGTGGAAAATTCAAATATTCCGGTGAAGGAGACAGAGAAAGAAGTTGATGGAAAATCCAAGAAAATTTATGAGATGGCGGGCGAAATTAATGAGTCGCATTAATGTTTGTATAGAGAAAAGACATCGTATGAAGAGAGAAGCGGTGCACTTGATCTGCAACAGTTGGATTTTGAATCGGGTTGAGTCTTCAAGTTCCACATGATGCTTATTTGATGATAGAAGAAGTGAAGAGATAATTCAGGAAATCCGGTTGGGCCTCAAAGGTGGCCCAATACATAACTTTGAGGATCAACATAAAGAAGAAGAAGAAGGCGATGAGTTCCTCTCTGGCCCTTTAATACCATTGGATTTTGAAAACATGATTATGCATGGGCTTGAGAAGGAAAGCCCCTTATTGAGAAAAAAAAGAGAAGAAAATGAAGCAGTTTAGTGAAAAAAAGAAATATACAACAGATAAGGAGATTTTTTACCACATGGAATAAGAACAAAAAAAGAATTATAAATAAAGGGTTAAGAAAAAGCACATATGCAAAGAAGAGGGGAGTAGCAGAAATAACTAAGAAGAAGAAAATTTTCAAGAGTTAAGAAGGTTAGAGACTTGAAAAAATGGGTAGAGCGATCAAAAAATAAATCAGATGAAGCGAAGGGTTTTCCAAGTGAAGAAGATAGCGAAGAGGATGACATTGAGGATGAAACACTCGAAGCATGGAGGATTGGCTCCCAAATTTTGATGTACTATAGTGATGAGGAAGAAGCTCTGAAACATTTGAGGAAGGTGACTCAGAATAATGGAGAAGAGCATGAAGAGATCTATTTCAAAACATAGTCATGGAGAAAAGAAAAAAGATCTCTTAAATAGCTTGGTGTCTCTAAATCTCAGATATATTAATTTTTGGAATTGTAGAGGACTGGGGAATAGAGAAAAAATAGGTTGCATAAAGGATATGGTCAGAAATAAAAAACCGTAGTTTGTATATGTGGTTAAAACAAAAATGAAGAGTATAACAACTAGTCTAGTAAAAAAATTGTGGGGCCAAAATGATTTTGGTTGGGTGTTCGTTGAATCAAATGATGCAAGTGGGGATTTATTGTATATTTGGGATAAAGAACAATTTGGTGAAATTGAAAGATTGAAAGGAAAAAGGTAGATCTGCTTGAAGGGTAGTCTTAAACAACAAAATCTGGAACTTGCAGTCATGGATATCTATGGAAACCACTTTGTAAGGGATAGAAAAGCTTTATAGGAGGAAACAATAGAGATAAAGAATAGGATGGATGTTCCATTCATAGCTATGGGAGACTACAATGAGGTCTTATGCGAAGGAAAAAAAAGTAGTGGCATAGGCAGTTTGGTGGGTATGTCAGATTTTAGAAGCTAGTTACAAGATATGAATCTTATTGATCTGCCCTTACAGGAGAGAAAATTCACTTGGAGGAGGGGTAGTCAAGCAAGTAGATTGGATAGAATATGTGTTGATCCATGTTGGATTCAAAATTTTCCAAACTCCAGATTAGAGGTGATTAAATGCTCAAGGTCGGATAATGTCCCTCTATTCCTAAGGATGAAAAAAGAAGATTGGGGACCCAAACTATTCCGATCTTTAGATGTGTGGTTCTTCCATCCAAAGTTTGTCTCCATGATTGAAGGGGTATAGAACAGACTCGAAAATGTGCCGGTCCAAGAAAAAATGGAGATACTCAAAAGATGCATATTGAAGTGGAACAGAGAAATCTTCGGTAATATTGATGGAAAGATAAGAAAATTTAAAGAGAAAATTGCAAAAGTGGATGCAAAACTTGAAGAGGAGATTGAAACATATATGAATTTTAGTAGAAGAAAGGCCCTAATGAGTCAGCTTCATCTTTAGTGCAAAAGAAAAGGAGAATTTTGGAAGCAAATGTCAAGAGTTAAATATATAAAAGAAATGGATAAAAATACGAAATACTTTTAGACAGTGGCAATTCAGAAATAGAAGAAAACACATTGCGGAGCTTAGATTGGGAGGAAAAACGATCAGAAATCCAAGGAGGATAAAATAGGAGGCTCGGAGTTTCTTCAAAAAATTATACAACCAAATAGAATCGCTGAATATAAAGTTGCAGGAAGGCCTTCTTAATAGGATCACCGAGGAGCAAGCGACTGACTAGGAAAAATTTCCAACAATGAAAGAAATTAAGAAAGTGGTGTGGAGTTGTGGATCAACTAAAGCTCCTGGACCAGGTAGTTTTAATATGTTTTTCATCAAGAGGACTTGGGATATCATTAGTGGAGAGTTCAATGAGATCGTGATAGAATTCTTCAGAATGGGATATTTGCCAAAAAATCTCAACATGACACGGGTGATGTTGGCTTCAAAGGTTGACGTTCCAACAGAGATAAAAGACGTCGAGCCGATAAGCAAGATTGGAAGTGTATATAAAGTCATCTCAAAGGTTATGGTAGACAAAATAAAGAAGGTAATAAAAAATTTAGTAGGAGAAGTACAAATAGCTTTCATTCAAGACAGGCAGATCCTAGATGGCACTCTCATTGCGTGTGAAATGGTGGCGTGGTTGAAAAAGAAAAAGAAAGAATGGATTATCTTGAAGCTGGATTTTCAGAAAGCTTATGATACGGTCAGATGGAGCTTTGTGGACCATATCTTAGATAGGATGGGGTTCGGATCTAAGTAGAGATGGTGGATACAAGGATTTTTAAAAACATCAATGATGTCAATCCTTATTAATGGCAGCCCAATTGAACCGTTCTAGATGAAACGTCGGCTGCGACAGGGAGACCTATTTCGCCCTTCCTCTTTATTCTGATAGCCGAAACTCTAAACAAAATATTGGGGATGGCAATGGAGAAAGGCCTAACAAGGGGTATAGAAGTGGGAGGAGAAAAGATTCTCCTATCATACCTACAGTTTGCAGATGACACAATTTTGTTGTGTATGCTAGAAAAAAAGGTGATAAGGAATAATAGAAGAATATTAGATTGCTTTGGATTAATGTCTGGTCTGGTTATAAATTATAAGAAATCAGTTCTAATTCCAATAAATGTGGTAGAGTTAGAAGCAAAGAGACTAACAGATGAAATGAGATGCCCAGTTGGTAAGCTCCCGATGACTTATTTGGATATACCGTTAGGGATAAACCCAAGAAAAGTGTTAACATGAAAACCGGTGATAGAAAAAATTGAGAAGAAGCTAGCCAAGTGAAAGGTTGGTCTATTGTCAAGAGCAGGGAGATTAGTCATGATCAAAGCAGTAATAAATAATATGCCTTTATACTATCTGAGTTTATTCAAAATGCCATCTATTAGCTGGTGCCAAATTCAAAAACTAATAGAGCATGGCTGTTTAGGAGTAGAAGACATCATTATAAAAAAATACCGCGCTCCTCTTTAAATGGTGGTGGAGATTCTCTACAAAAGGCAAGCCTCTTTGGAAGCGTATTGTGCCCTCTTGTAATGGCAGTAACTTAGAAAAAACAGTGATGAAAAATGAGAAACCCAAATCAAATGGCCCTGGAGCGACATAGTAAAAGGGGTCAAACAATGTAACTGGTTAAAAGATGTTGCGTTGAAAGGAATTAAAATATGCGTAGGAGATGGTTGTAAAACAAGATTTTGGGAAGATACATGGGTGAAAAATATGTGCCTGAAAGAAAAAATTTCTAGACTTTTCGCAATCTCATGAAATAAAGCCGACATAATAGCAAACTGTGATTTTTGTGATGGTTTATCCAGAGGAAAAGGCTTTTTGAGTGGGAACATAAACTTTGTGAGAAATTATATTATTTTTTACAGAATATTTTCTTAACTTCAGGTATGCAGGATGAAGCAGTTTAGTCTCTGATCAATGCGGCAAATAAAAAAAATCCGGGACTGTCTGAATCGAAACATAGTTTTAATAATATTTGGAGGGGAGCAGTACCGCCAAGGATTGAAATCATGGCGTGGACCGCAATCCTTGGAAGATTGAATACAAGAAAAGATTAACTAGATTGAATATTATAAGTTATTAAACTACTCTTCCACCTTAACCCATGACAATAATAAAGAAGTCTCACGGCTCACAAATTCAGCCCAACAGAATAGATAAATTCCGTCACAATTTTAGCCTTTATTATTTTATCTTATCTTTATTTGTTCTTATCTTTATTTGCTTTTATCTTTCATAGGCCAATGTTCTATATATATAGTTTTACCTTCACATTTCAATCAATCAAGAAATACAAAGTACAATATTCTTCAACTTTTTTTATCTCATTTTTTCATAGTTTTATCATGGTATCAGAGCATGGTATCCTCCTTGAGGAGGATATATAAGTTACAGTGAGAAATCATCATGCTTCTTTTTCAACCTCCTCCCACAATGAATAATCAATCTTCCAATTTAGCTCAAGATCCAACCAATCCTTATTACATGCATCCAAGTGAAAATTCTCCATCAATCTTGGTTACCCCTGTTCTTTACCAACAATTTCGTTTGCACCTCCTTTTTTCCGACAGTTCCGTCTGCGCTTACTTCCGGTAGTTCCGTCTGCACCTTCTTCTCGTAGTTCTGTCTGTGCCTTCTTTCAGCAGTTTCGTCTGCGCGTTCTTTCAGTAGTTCTGTCTGGATTCTGTTTTAGCAGTTCCATCTGCACTCTTATCGCGCTCTATGCGCCCTCTCTTATCCTTCCGAGTCCAATGGACCTAAAATTATCGCGCTCGATGCATCCTCTATCATCGTGCTCTACGCGCTCTCTCTTATTGGACTCTACGTACCCTCTGAAGATCGCCGCTTGCTTTCTCTCCCTCAAGCACAATATCTCCTCCTATTTTTTTCCGTCCGCAGCTCTAACTCCGCCACACGCATCTCCCTCTACATCACCACGTCACACGCTTCTTCCTCAACTATTTCATTAGAACTTATCCAAGCCATGGATTATTGACATCTTCTATCCACTGGCTTGCGGGGGCGTATTAAACTACTCTTCCACCTTAGACCATGACAACAATAAAGAAGTCTCGCAGCCCACAAATTCAGCCCAACAGAATAGATAAATTCAATCACAATTTTAGTCTGTATTATTTTATCTTATCTTTATTTGTTCTTATCTTATCTTTATTTACTTTTATCTTTTATAGGCCAATGTTATATATATTTAGTTTTACCTTCACATTTCAATCAATCAAGAAATACAAAGTATAATATTGTTCATCTTTTCTTATCTCATTTTTTCATAGTTTTATCATAACTCAAAATGAAGCGAAATACGTGTTTTGTGGCTGGCCATGCAGGATGAGAATCACCTATTTATACACTGTAGCTTTGTGAAATTGATGTGAGCAAAGGTAATGCATCTTGAAAATATTTGTTGGGTGAAACTGGAAAAGCTTAAAGACTTCTTTGACTTGGTGCAACCAAAAGTGGTGAATCATACAAGAAAAAAGTGCATTAATCTATGGTTCGCTATTATTTGGTCTACATGGAAGGCAAGAAAAAAAATTTGAGAATAAAGAAATCAAGAGTGAAGAAGTTTGGGATGAAATTATGTTTCATTGGTCATAATGGGTAAAGATGAACATAGAAAGAGGCTCAATGAAAACTCAGTGTGAAATGAAGATGCTTGAGAGAAGACTTGCTACTAATCAAAGTAATGGCAAGAAGGTATGGTGGTTTTGTGTGAAATTCATATGTGAAAAACAGATAACAGCCGTGGGAGGTTATCTCCTCAATTCAAATAATCTTCTTTTGGTGTTCTTATGTGAGTTCTTGAGTGTTGGAAATAATATTGCTGTCGAGATAGAAGGAATAGAAAATGTTGTCCAATTTATTCTTAAAGAAGTAATAACTTCAGTGAAGGAGCTTGTCATTGTCACCACGAGCCAAAACTTGGTATAGTGGTCAACAAACAAAAATCTCATGAATTGCCATCTCAACTTTGAACAAAATAGATTTATGAATCTGATAAAAAGTCTTGGATAATTGAAAATTAAGCATGGAGTACTAAGAGACTTTAGCCACCTGAATAAGTGGAGAAGCATTATAAGAGCATCAGAAACTATGGTAACATGGTATAATAATTTTTAATTTTATCAAAGAAAGGTAGTTTACATGGATGAAATTGAAGGAATGTAAACTTGGATTGTTATTTTTTTATTATATGGTTTATAAAGGGAGATGTTGAACTACTCTAAACTTGGAACGAGGAGTCTAAAATTAGGTACACTATGCGACAGAAATGTATGGAACCGCAGCTTATATATTTGACGACAGGGTGGTGTTTGGTGTTAACATAGAAAGATATCATTGGAGGGTGTTAAGAAGAGATAATGCATTTGATGTGAATAACCTCAGTTATTATGAGTGTTAATTTTTGCAAAAAGGTGAAGTATGAATTTTTAGTTTGGCACTTATCATTGAAAGTCAATAAATTTTTTAAAAGGTGAAAGTCTAGCTATGTTGGTGTCTCAAGAGTGAATATTTAGTTGGTATTTCTTTGAGTGTTTTGGTTATCTTCTAGGTCTGATTTTGTTGTTGATGTAGGGTTCTTTGTGCTTGACTTTGGCTTGAGTGATTTTGATTGATTATTTATCTTTGATGACAATGTCAAAAGAGATTTTAATTAATTAAGATCAATCTTTGTACGTTTTTCTCCTCCTTGGATCGAGATTATAACTTATTAATAAAAAAAACAAAAATTTTAGAAAAAATACGAGAGTAATAATAAATCAATAAGAGGAGGAGGGGGGACGGAAACTTAAGGGTGCTGTTTGATTTTTTTTTTTAGTGTTTCATCTATTTAAAAAAAAAAGAAAACATGATTTATTTTTTATTTCATTGTTTTTTCTTGTTTGTCGTCACAAAAATTTTTAAAAAATGAAATACTGAAATAAAAACATTTCATCTTATGTTTACAAAATAAAAAAATTATGTATTTATATTTGATTTAAACAATTAGAAATACTAGGCCTTTTCTAAAATTATACTTACTAAAATTAAAAAATTTAATATATAACTCATTAGGAGTGTGCATGGGTCGGATCAAATTCATGGGTCGGGTAAAATCAGATTTGATGTGACTCAGATTCGGTCCAAAATATATACCGGATCTATTTATTAGACTCGAACCCGACCCTAAACCCAATGAAACCTATAAACTTTCGGGCCACGATTATACCGGGTAAAAACAGGGTGAAAATCGGGCCGTTAACATTACATTACTTTGATACCTTCTTATAAGCTAGCATGTGAAAATATCCAAATTTTCAATACTCCAACCATTATTTGACATGGTAAAATTCACTTAGAAAAATAAAACAAGAACCAACTCTTCTCTAAAATTAAAGCATAACCATAATCAATACTAATATTGTTTAATAACACCAAATATTTAAATCAATACAAATAACACAATATTATGCATTAATTAGTCTAAAATCTTATGTATTTTAAATATAAAATATTAACTTATAGTCTTATAATAACTAATAAAACAAAATATTAAGGTTTACAATACTTAAATTCCATATAAGAATAGCCATCATTTATCACTAATAATACAAAATATTAACTGTGTATGATGACCGGGCTACCGGGCCGACTTCGGGTGACCTGGGCTATGGCCCAGACCCGACTCAAAATAATAACCGGATCTATTTTTGAGACCCTTACCCGACCCTAGACCCGGTAAAATCACACAAAATTAGCTCCTAAAGTGTTTAGGATCGGGCCGAGTCTTCGGACCGGATCAAGCCATGCACACCCCTATAACTCATGTATCTCAGTATTCGTTTGAATCTCATAGTGTGGTACACACATCAACTTGTGTAATGCAATTCGAATATCTTAAAATTAAAAATATAAAAAATTAATTTTTAATTAATTAATATTAATTAACTTTTTAAAGATTTATAATATAAAGTTTAAAATTAAAAAATTTAAGATGTAAAATTTAAGATAAATAAAATAATTTAAAAAATTGACTAATGTATGTAAGTTAAAAAGTATTGATGTTCTAGTATTACTTAAATTATTTAAAATATTATTGATGACAAGTTAGATTAGGGTATAATTAGTTTGTATTTCCTTGTTTTAATTTTAAAAATTTTTTACTTTTATTTTTTTATCTTTTTTAAAAAATAAAAATAGAAATACTAAAAATAAAAGTATGAAATGAATACACAAATCATGATCAATCAGGCTTTAAATTTTGTAGATGCCTCAAGATCGTGTCTGTATTTGTTGGTGACTTGGTGTTGGTAGGGTCAAATAATTAAGAGAAGAAAAAGGATAGGGAACAAACAACAATTTTGAATAATGTTTGAACAATGTGTATTAATAGAGTTAAAAGAGTAAATTGATCTTAAATTTAATTAATAACATTAAATTAGGGTGTAGTGTGATTGGTGATTGTTCATATTGTTCAAAATATTCATTGTTCTCCTAGCATTCCCCGAGAAGAGAAATACTGCTCAAGCTTCAATAAGGGGGATATATATAAGGATATAAGAATACTTGTTTACAGATCATTGAAAAAAAAAAACAAAAGAAAGAAAATGTTCGCGTGACAATTTTGATAAAGCAATAAAGCAATTGTTCCTTGCTTTTCTTCAACTACGTTCAAAGAATATTGCACATATTAATAATATCATCCTCTACCCCTCAGCTCTTCCTTTGTGAAAATTGTAATATAAAACTATCCCTATTTAAATTTCTGCTAAGGTGGAGTTAAGAACAAATAGTCTTTGAAATTGGCGCTATATTCGTTTATAAAGATAGAATATTGTTACGGATCTAACTTCTAGATCTCACGTTTGGTACGGCCTCCAATTCGGTTATTCGGGTTTAGCCCACTTTCTCCTTCTAGAAGGTCCCAAAACGGGTCCATTAGATTCTCTAACCAATATTCAAATTCAAGCACCATCCTTATCTTAGTCAAATAAGATAAATATCATCGCCTATATAAAGGGGAGCTTAAGCACCCTCAGGTACGTCATTCACTCTACACACCTTATACCTTTCAGATTCATTTTGACTTGAGCGTCAGAGTGTCTTTGCAGGTATCACCCCCCATTGCTCCAGTCAGATAATCTGGCCGCCGTTTCGGAGTCTTCCAGCCGCCGTTTCGGAGTCTTCCAGTACAGATACTAAGACAGGAATATAGAAACACAAAATCGTATTTGATAAATGAGACATGAACAGAGATATTATGTCCAAAAATAATGAATTAGTGTATTTTGTGTCTATCCTGACAAAAAAAATACAGAGACACTAACAAGAGACATAACTTATTTTTTAGTTTTTTTTATTATTTTTGTTAATTTTTTATAATTATATTTTTATTATTATATTTTTCTTCTCCATTTTTTTTAATAAAAAATGAGAATATTTTCATAATTTATTATAGTTTATCACTAAATATACAAAAACATAAAATTTGGTATTTCTATCTTTTATGCGTTTGTTTCTGAGAACAAAACAAGACAAAACACAAAGAACAAGATATAAAGGACAGAGACACAAAATTTTTTATATTGTTATATTCTGTTGGTAATAAACTAGAACAAACTATGAAAATCTAATTTATTCTCATTTTTTTCATTCAAAAAATTTGAAACGAAAAATATAATAATAAAAAGTATAATTATAAAAAATTAACAAGAATAATAAAAGAAAAATGAAAAATAAGTTGTGTCCCTTGTTAGTATCTCCGTGTCCTTTCTGTCAAAATGAACACAAAATATACTAATTTAGTGTCTCTGAACACATTATCTCTGTTAATCAAATATGATTTTGTGTCTTCATATCTCTGTCTCAGTATATCTTATTTTTAATATTTTGTCGTATGCTGTTCTCAGAAACAATATAACCTTTTATAGTCTTCAGATTTCGATTGCACTATTTTATTTTCTGAAATTTAAAAAATGCATTATGCTAGTCCCACTCCCATTTTCTATCACCCGAGTGTTATCATCGTGAATAACATAGTACGGTACTTAATAAAATTGTGATATATGGTGGCATAATACAGACAAGCGTGAGATAAAATTTTGAATCATCAAGCAATGAACAACACATATCCCTCTAGAATTGCTTACTCTTCATTGTTTTTTCAATAGATCTACCCTTTCCATACTTATTAGGTGTCTAAGTGAACACCAATTTAAGCATACAAAATACATTTCATACATATTATATATATAATATTAACGTAAAATTGATTAATATGGTAGATATCTTCTATCATTAGAAAATCCTTGCCCTTTACATGAAATCATCCATTATCATATTGACAATGGTGTTACTACATTATTTCAGGTTGAAGAATTAAATCTCTAAATCATTGTTTAACCTGGTTTAAGACATGAGAGAGTCATTATTATAGCTCAATAATTCCCTGTTTAAGTAAAATTATGAAACCAAATTGTTACAACTCCATACTCCCTGTATTATTGTTGTTTAATTTCTAAAACACACTAATAGTAATGTGTTACATATAAGATATATATATGAAGGAGGGTATAATAATAACAAGGGAGAAACCAAACATATTATTTATTTATGATAATAATTAAGATCAAATGATAAAAGCTCAAATATCCTCATTGCGCTGAAACCTTGAGAGGCCAACTTTATGGCCAGTTTCCTTGATGTCTTTCTGCACTTGTGCCCTAAACTCATTATAAGTAAAGGGTTTGTACTTAGAGCTCTCGATCTTAACATCTTCGTTAGGGAAGACAAAGTAACATATTGAGATCCTTTCTTTTGTATTGTTTATCTTCACCCGGTGAAAAACGCTTTTGTATATGTCATCGCTCAATGCCTGTTAAGAGTCAAAGTATACTCACGGTAATATTAGAATAGTATTAGGAGCTCAGCATATTTTATAATTTTTAGTTATTAATTAATTATTATTAATATTTTTAATAATATAAAATTATATTTAATAATAAAAAATTGCACACTTTTTTAATAATTAAATATTAGCTATATTTTAATGAAAATATTGTTTCGGAGGTTTTCTCAATTTCTTAATATGAAATTTAGATCTTAAAGAAATTTACATCAATTTAGTTCTAATAAATTTTGGATCAAAAACTTTACTTCAACAAATATTTATTACTCTCAAAATTTTTAAGAATTACTCTCATTTTAATCTTCCATTATTTTCAATAGAATTTTTTATATATTTAATTATATAAGTCCATAAAAAATTACTATGATATAATTTAGCCTCTAAAAATATTATTATGAGACAAATTAATTTTTATTCAAAATAGTAGAGAAATTAATCCGTTTGACAGATATTTTTAAAGACTACTAAAATAATAAAAAAAATTTAAAAACTAAAATATATAATCTGAATTCTGTGAGAATCAATTTTAATTCAATAATAAATAGATTCCAAAATTAACTAGGATATTAGCGTAGTGATAACGGTGCACTACAATTTTAGAGAACAAATTTGACCATACTCAAATGGAAATTTGCCTCTTTCTTTCAAATAGTGTACCAATTTGGTTTGATCTTAAAAATCTTTATAAAATAGATCAATAAGAAAAAACAAAAATAAATGAGGACCTGCATCATGTCTCCAATGTTGACGATTAATGTGTTAGGAATGGGCTTAACAGTTACCCATTTATGATCCTTGAGAACCTCAAGCCCACTAACTTGATCATCCTGGCTTAGTATTGACAAGACGGAACTATCAGTGTGCTCATTAATGCCCCAACCAACATTATTAGAGTCAGAGCAACTTGGGTAACGGTAAACTCGAACATTTCCTGTGTTTTCATCTAAGTATGATGATGGTTCTAGAAGGTTCAGGTTGAGGCTCTTCACCAATGACTCGAATAAAGTTGTGGCGATTCTTGATAGATGCTTTCCATATTCCGCCAACAACACCCTTGCCAACCAAATACTTGCAAGTCTTATTAATCAATTTCTCACGACAAATGCATTTATTAGAACTAAAAAAAATTGTATGTAGAGAGAGGGAATTGCATTTATATTGGTGTCACAAAATTAAAATATATTTAAAAATATTACATCAACAACAAATATTATTTTTTTTTGTCAATACTTAATCAACAATAATTTATATTTATACTTACACAAATTTTACGCATAAAAAATATATAATTTGTATCTGTATTTACCAAAATTTGTACATATAAATCAATACAGTTTGTATTCATATCTTTTAAAATTTGTACATATAAATTAATAAATTTTTTTATTAAAATAATTTAATATATATGCTAATTAAATAATAGTAAAAAAATATTAAAAATTATTGGTCCTCACGAGTTTCTTTTTAAAAATAATTATGCTAAGTACCCATACAAAAAAAATTAATTATACATACAAAATATATATTAAAATAAAAAATATATTTTAAAAATATATAAAATAACACATGTATATATAATATATATAAATACACAGTAATTAATTTACAGTCCACACATTCTAATTTTTATTTAAAAAATATTAAAAATAAAATTAGAACAAATTAAATATGAAGTATATTTTAAACAATTTTAAAAAATTTTAACGAAAAAAATATACTTTACCTACGATAGTTATTTTTTTTTTCAATCTTCAAGTTTTCTACATAAGTTATATATGCTTTTAAGTTTAGCCTGCCCTGTCTACAATCTCGCCTGGCCTTTGACAATATAGGCTCAGGCTTAAATAAATTTTTAAAAAATTCATTATGAAATTTAAATATTTTAAATTTATTATATTTTATTATAAATAATTTTTATATTTTAAATACATTAAAAAATTAAATATCATTGCAACATTGATTTAACATATTGTGTATTTTTTTTTTTCTAAATATCAAACTTTCTAACAAGATTCAAATCAGATTAAATTTAATAACAAATTAAGTTTAGATCAAAACTCAGATTAAATTTAAATTCAGATATGGTTAAAATATTGATTCGATTCGCACTAAAATTATTAGATTAGATCTAATATCCGTAAATTTTAAATGTGGATCCGATCCAATATCAGATATACGTGCAAAATATAAAAATATTTTAAAAAATTTATTTTTATTTAAAAATATCAATAAAAATTATTTTTTTGTTCTTTTAAATATGTTTACTCCTAAAATGTTATTAAACATATTTTTTTAAATAATAAAAATAAAATAATATAATACATATGATAATTGTTAGTTAAATAAAATATAAAAAAAATATTTACTTTTTATTTGGATACACAGATATGCGAATACCTACCTAAAAGTCGTAATATAATTTTATTAATGTACAAATCGAATTAATATCTACCAATTTTGAATTAAAATTAGATAAATACCACAAATACGGAGATTAAATTCAATCCGTAAACATCCTATACAGTATACACGTCATATATATTCCAAAATTCATAATTGCATCTTTTAATCCAACTTGGACTTACTTTGTGAAAAAAGCGCCTATTGTAAGTTGTAACAAAAAATTAATGACATATAAGACGATAAAGAAAAATCCAAACCAATTTAAGTTTAAGTATTTGATTCCGTCGCAGATATAATTATTCATGTTATATTCTCATATCAATATAGTATTAGTTTATATTGATTTATTTAAATAAAAAAGTATTTTTTATTAAAAATAAAATATTTTTATTAGGTTTTAAGTATGTTTAAATATATCTTTTAAAAAAAGTATTTTTATTAAAAAACAAATTATTTATTTTTTTAAAAATTAACAATACCTTATTTAAAAAAAAACAGAAGTAAAATACGTTTTTAAAGATTTTTTTTAAGTTATTTTTTTAAAAAAATTTATAGAAAAATAAAAGTAATTTATGTTTGTATATCTCATACAAAAAAAAATTTATCTATCAATTATGTTTGGTATAATAATATAAAAATATTTTTATTTATTTATTATGTGAAAATATATTTCTTTAAGAAAAAATTATCTTTTAAAAAAGATGTAAATTGTACTTTCTCAAAAAAGATTATTTTTTATTTTTTTAATAATTTTATTTTTATTATTAAAAATTTACTAAATACGCTAAAAAATAAAAAAAAAATTATTAAAAAATATTTTTTTTCTATCAACTTAATAACATCTAAATAAACACAAAATTTCTTTTTAAAAGTTGTAAAATAATTTTTGTCTATTAAATAAAAATAAAAAATAATTTTTTTATTTGTAAAAATATATTAAAAATATGATTATTTATTTTTTTTATTAGTTTAAATTTTTGAAACTAATGATTTAAGGATAGATTCAAAGGAGGAGCGGCCTTGGTTTGTAGTGTTTATGATTTTGAAAGTTGCTGTGAATTTTGATAGACAGCTTCGTTGAATATTTTTTTTAGCTTGCTCCTCTGTTTTTGAGCTTATCCATTCTATTTTATTTGCTTTTTTCATTCAATATTTTTAATTTGATGTCTCATATTTTTTTTATTTATTTCACTACAAGAAACTTAATATTTAGTGACAGTAAAAAACTGTTAGAGGGAGATAAAACCATAGAGATATAACTTATTAAAATTCCATGGGTATAGCCTACAGTGACAATTAGGCTCCGTTTGGTTGATGTATTTGATGAGACATAGACATAGAGACACAGACATTAAAGAGATGGACATAAAATATTTGTGTCTATGTATTGTGTTTGGCAAAAATAAAAAACAAGACACATATATTTAAAAAAGACTGAATTACCCTTCATTCAACCACAAGTTTTACCACTATTACAATACACCTATTATCCCAAACAATGCATGCCATCACCATTAAATTTTTATTTCTTCTAATAATTTTTTATTTCTTCTAATACCATCTTAAATTATCATTTAAATATTAAATATATAATTATTCTTGAAAAAAAATAGAAAATTAAAGTTCAGAATTTATCAAAGATTAATCAAAATTTAAATAAATAAAAAAATTAAATGTACAAATTTTTTTTTGAAAAAAATAGAAAAGTAAATTTAGTTGTAGAATCTAAAACTGCTTACCTGAAAGACTCAAGCTCAGAAAGTTGAGGTTGAAAGAGAGAGATTTGACCCAAACTAAAAGAAAAGCCTTCAACCAAATGGGTATTTTGAGGCCCACTTGTAAGGGCTGTCCCAGAAGTAGTTAGGGCAGGGGTGCCCCAAAAGTAGCTTGCAGCTCTTTCAGTTCCGTTCCCATTGCATGAGGCCTGTTTGGTCTCAAAGGACAAAGAAAATATCTGTTTGGCTTGCTCTTGAAGTTGGTCCAATAGGGTCAACGGAATCCCATGGTTGACCAAACGGAAGAATCCCCATTCCTTGCAAGCCTCATCAAGCTTGCTCTTCTCATGGCTCAACCTTTGAAAATCTATGATTGGAACTTCATCATATTCCTCTTGGTCCTTATCCTTATCCTTGGTTGGGTTACTATTCCCATTATGGGTTATGGTAGGAGGGGATTGGTGGTGGTTTAGGTGGCGGAGAGAGGGTGGCAAGGACTCCATATCTCTTTCACTTTAGAGGGATTGTATAATCAGTATATAATAATGATATTGGGATTTTATTGAACATACTAGAGGAACTATATATGCTATTACGTGTGTCTTAGAATAATTAATATCATACAATCATTTTTGTTTTCGAGTAAGAGAATATTATATCGTGAAAAACACTATTTATATATTAAATGTTTTTGACATCCCATCAAAATACAGATGTTATTGATTAATTGTGTATTTAAATTATTTTTTAATTAATAAAAAAATACATGTTTAATTGTTAAGAATATAATGGTATTAAAATGATGTTCAATATAAAAAATGCATGTAGACATAACATTTTTTATATTAAAAGGCATATGATTTAACCAGTTAAATTAGACCTCAACTATATATTATTTTTTTTTTTTAAATTTGGAATGTGAATACCTCTTTTTTAGTTGGGCTTATCACTTTATTAGAGAGTCATTGACCAATTAATATTACTAGCATCCAATAGACATACTGACATGCCTGTTAGAATTTTTTTCTAATGTTTTTTATATATTTTGCATACTTATTACTAATTTAAAAAATATATATTTTTATAAATTTGGCCAACTGACAGTAATTTGTGATGAAATACATTAGACATCCTAGAAAATTAACACTTTTAGTAAAAAAATAGAAAATTAACTAACAAGACAAAAAAATAAAAAACTTATTTTATATAATATTTATTTATTATAAAATACATTAAATAAGGACAAAAATAATAAGTTTTGATAGGTTTTAACTAATATTTTTAAGTTACAAAATATTTTTAATTAATAAATATTAATTTAAATTATAAGATAAATATATGGAGGAAAAAAATATTGGATATCAAATATTTCTCATAAATATATATGATTTTTCCAAAAGAAAATTCAATTAAGAGAGAAATACCAAAAGTAGTAACTAGGAACGGATAGCAACGAATAGCAACGGATCTATGTGCTTGGTTGTGAGGGCAAGTATTCCAACTACGATTTGAAAATTTTTTTAATAATATATAATAATAATATTTATTTATTTTTATTAAATGATTAAATTTGACTTTACAATAAATTTTTATTCAATTTTTTATATTTAATAGTTAATCTAAGAATTTTATATTAGATATCTATTAGAATGATTAATTCTCAATTTAAATAAAATTGATGTTCTTTCTTAAAAATTAACTCAAAAAAGTATTATTTATCTTTTTTGAAATTTTTTCAGTAAAAATTACATTAATTAAAAATATTTTTTCAACTATGAATATCAGTGAGAGTTGACTTCTAATTATATAAGAAGTAAATTTTTAAATAATTATTTAGTGACATATATAGAAAAAGAGATATTTTGATTATATTGTTAAGCAAAAGATTACTCAATTTTTTTAAAAATATAAAACTTAAAAGTAAAATTCTAAATTAGATGTTATTATTTAAATTACTATTCTAGTATTTTAATTTGTAAATGAGATATTTTAAAAGAAAAAGTCTAGTGGGTCAGCAATTTTTGTGTTTTGTACCAGTACTTAATCATTAAAAGAAAACTAGAAAAGTGAGTGATCTCCCACTATTAGATGTAATCTCACACCACTAAAAATACTATTGATGACCAATTGATAGTTACAAAACACAAAAATTGCTGGTCCCTTAGCACTCCTCATTTTAAAAATTAATTATATTTTACAATAATAAAATATAATTATAATAATAATTATTATATATATACATAAAAAAGAATTATTTGTATAAAATATATATTAAAATATAAAATACACATTAAAAATAAATTAAACAACACATATTTATATACAAATATATAATAATTAAAAGATAATTTAATAGCTGAGTTTATATACACATTATAGTTTTATTATAAAAATTATTATTATGATATATATATTTTGTTTTTATTGTCAAAATTTTTTGGATCTGTGTCACGGGTAGTAACAACATATTCTAAGATCATTAGTATAGCATTATCTTATTATAAGAAAACAATAAAATGGAGCCAAAAATATTAAATGTGGTCTAAAATGTCTTTAAAGATGAAATTAAGGGGGAATGGATTAAAATGGTAAATGATAATATATATTCAAATGAGAATCCATGAATGTAGTATAAAAAATGAGAATGCATGAACATAGAGTAATAGTGTATCTATTAAATGCATGTAGACAATTCGAACCAATAAAGATTAACGGAAGCGATGATATATAAATATAGGCATAATAATTCTGGGTCATCAATTTGACTACGAGAATTAAAAAAAAAAGTAATAATTAAGAGTCTTAATTTATTTTTTAATATTTAAAACTATGAAATTTTAAACATATATTACTTTTTTATCCCAAAAAAAATTATTATTCTTTTAATTTTCAAATAAAAATGTTGAGCTTTTTATTTGTTTGATGTTTTAAAAATATACATATTGAAATTTTTATATTTTTAAATATTGAGAATAATTAAAATAATAAAATTAGAAGTTCCATTTAATTTATTATATTTAAAAAAATACAGTTGGAATGGTAAACATCACTATGTCCGAAATTGAAACAAGGAATAATTTGTCATATTTTCTATAAGTACTAGCGTGATAACCCGTGCAATGCACGGATTTTATGTAATCTAAAGCCCTTTAAAAGAAAAAATATTAAGAATATAATTAAAATATATTCTATAAAGATAGATATGTTGTATTAAATTTGGATAATAACAAAATTATCACTACGTTAAAATAAAATAATAGAATACAACAATTACTCAATATGTCAATGAACAGTATAACATACTTTGTAAGATAATAAAATATAATAAAAATTATTAGACACTAAAAAAACAGAAAAAAAGTTCAACAGAGATGTAGTTTTCTATTATGCATAATCTTAAAAACATAGATTGTCAAGATACTTATTGATAGCAAAACAAAATATTTACAACATATATAAATTTGTTCATTAATCAAAAAATAAAATATGTCCAAAACAATTTAACATATAGTTCAAAATATCTATCAAACAGAGTTATACATAGGATGCCTAACATCGCTGAATTGACAACTCTATCTGGCGGTTAGGTATCGAGTCGAGTTTCAAGGTAATGTTGTCCCCCTCCTTTAAATTGTATACTCTACAACATTCATTCCACCCGACCCCAAACTTTCATTCTCCACCTCTTCCTCCACTTTTCAGTAAGTGGAGAAAGAACACATTATTCTCTACATTGGAACATGGACCAGTGATCGTCCAAATCGAACCATCTCCAGATAGTTTAAGATACGCAGCAAATTTCGAAGCCAAATACTGCAATGAATAATTCATAGTTAAGATAAACATAATATTTTCATACACAATGAATAACAGATTTAGGAAGAATATTTAATAAGCTTGCAAGAAAAAAAATCACTCTTCTGAGATCAACTTACCAGTCTAGATTGACCCAGATCCGAAGCTGTGATGGTCTTTTCATAATAAACCTCTGGAGTATATCTAGTTCAGGATAATTTAAACATGTTAGTCACCACATTAAAAAATACCGATCTATACCATGATATTAAAATCCAAAACACAACAAAAAAAGTTACATTTAACATTATCTATGATCAGTAGACAATTCATTTGTCTCGTTACTTTGTTCGTTGCCCTCCATTGATAAAGTGTTTTCACCAGACAAATTTATCGGATTATGCGGATTATCCCCTACCAGTGTCCCATCTTGATCATTGTTTTCATCACCGTCTGATGAAAACTCATCATTAGGTGGTTCAGACCCAGATAGAACCATCACATCAGGTGATGAGTCCTCATCAATTCTGGTATACTTTATGTGGAACACTCTTGATACATTATCAAGTGTCTCTGGGTCCATTAGCTCAGGCAAATATGAGTGAGGATCAAGGTAAATTTAGATGGGTTGGTTGTCGTGATTTCACAATGAAATAAAAAAAATTCCAAAACTGACATACCTAAATTGAACAGATACCCCTCTATTGATTAAATAGAAAGTTCTAATCTGTTCAAATGAGTAGTCAGTTATGAGCAACTGATCATTGTTTTTTCTTAGTTCCAACACTAAACAATTATCTAACTCGTCAATGACATAGAACATTGTCCCTAATTCTTCACCATGAGTTGAAACAAAAGTTGGGGGAAGAGCTCTCTCATCCTATATTCAAATTTCTTCCTAAAGTTAATTCATGTCTAACAAAACATGCTTAAAATGCATCACATAATATTACGTAATTATTTAGCAAAGAGAGGTATATATACATTTAAATCTACCATTATTACCAACTGAGCAACACAAGAAAATAATAATCACGTAAATGAACTCGCATTATAATGAGCATGACAAAAATAGGTAACTAAGTAAGAAACACATATCAGGTCTTTTTGAATGTCTAGGAAAAAATACTGAAATTTTGAAAGAAATAATGAAAAAGAAATTACTGTTATCTTGATGGATTATGAAACCAAATCATGTACATAAACATCGAATCATCTTTTCACATATTAATAAATGCTGAATTTTTAAAGTCACTATCATTATATGTATGATTAGTAAATATTATATTATTTATTTTGAATGGACATTGATAATTTATCAAAACTAATCTTTTTAGAGTTGTTGTAGTCTACACCCATTTCAGATTAGAAAGATCAGGAACTCAGAGTTAGCTAAACAAACTCATCTAACAGGCAAAAAAAACTATTAAGAGGAGGAAAGTAGAAAAGACCACTAACTGAATATAAATTAAAAACAAACCATTCGAAGTTAAAGATTTAACCCACCTCTTTAATCGGTTAACATGCATGATATAATATTCCATAATATATTTGGTTACTTGGTTACTGAAAAGGCGAAATCTAAAAATTCGTTCTTTTCCGTTGGGCCAATATTGTTGGGTTGCTAAAAACCTCTTATTAGCACATAATGGTATGATTAGAGGCTAAGGCTGAGACTTTTAACCAAGAAACCAACTAACTAAGTATACCAAAAAAAGAAAAAAGTAACAAATTAAAATCATATTTATGAAAAATACCCAAGAAACCACTTTGAAAAACTATCATAAAACATATTTTAGAGATTACAACAAGTTATGAAATGTTGCCTATATATAAATGAAAAGCCAATAAAATTAAATTACAACAAGAAAAATATCTAAGAAAGAATTTAAAAAAAAAAACTATAGATGGCATAACATCGATATTTAATTGACATTAAAATTTACACAAGTTAATCTGAAATATATTGAATGCAAAAGTAGATGAGACTTCAATAAAATCGAAAATGCAGCAAACAAAACATCTTCTCTAATGCTCAGCACCATACCTGTTCGGATCTTCTCTATCGGCATCTATCGCCATTCAACCTTATCAGATAGAGAGATTTCGTATAAAGATTCGCAAACAAACAAAAGATCTTGTGTGTTACTGCAAAAAAGAGTATTATAATAAAGTAAACCCTAACAGGAGATTTCAACAAATTCAAAAAAAATAAGTGATAAAATTGAATCCAGAAACATAAAGAAGAAACATAAAGAAGGAACAGCATCAGTTGATCAACAAAAGAAGAAATAGATGAACAAAAATATCGTTATTTATTCTAGTAAATTGAATTTCTACTAATCCTAATTATAATCTTCAGAAGTTTCAGAAAGCTAACCACTACAACTAATAATTATTTAAACAAACAATCATGAATTATGAATTTGTTAATTAGAATATGCATAACAAACGATATGGAAAAAAAAGAAAATATACAAAAATTAAATCAATAATAAAATATAAAAGACCAAAATGAATATTCAAAAATTATAAATATGATAAAGCTGATTTCAAAAAAAATCTTTTTTATATTTTAACATAATCGATAAAATAATGTAAATAATGACTATATTTTTTAAGTTGAGAAAGAGATTACAAAACTTAAAAGAATAAAGCCATACCTGAGAATATAAAATTGGGATTAACAGTTGGAGTACTTTGAAAAATAAGTGATCCTTGTAAAGAAGAAGAAAAAAGTTTAAATGAAAAATTAAAATCATGGTAACAGAAAGCATAAACTAAAACAACTTAATAAGAATGAGATGTTGCGCTCAAGGAAGTATGAGACATGAACTGTTTCTTTCATTCACTTTAAATTGGCACCTAATCTTTCATTGTATGATTCATGCATGTCCAAAAAAAAAAACTTTAAAGACAAAGAAAGCTAGCAAAACTGAAAAGAAGAGCAAAAGAAAAAATACTAAACAAAAAACTTAGTTAGCAGTGCAACCATTAGGACAAAAGCTGAAATTGATTCTTCTGTTTTCAGTTTTCAGAGGATTTACCTTAACAGCACATCCCTTGTTACTTGGGTGAAGTATACCGTCTCGATCTGTCGAGAGCTCAAGAAAAAAGAACTATCCGCCAAGTACTGCGAGAGAATGGTCTGTCGGACGATTTGGAAGCGCTAAGAGCCACCGCATATGATGAGACCTTCGTATATTGTAGGACAGTAGGAGGATATAGGGTTTTGAATCTGGAAAAGTTCGGTGGTCAGGTTTTAGGGTTGAGCGACGTGAGACAACACAGAGAGACGAAGGAGGTTCAGCGGGTTTACTCTTCTCAAGCTTCTTTCCTTTTTTTTTTGTCAGGGGGAAAGGTGGAGGAAGTGGGTAGTACAGTTTGGCTTTTTACTTTTTATTGCTGATTACTTCTGATCTTCTTAAAGATAGAAAAAAATTAAAGAAACATAAAAATAAAAGATATTTACATATTTTTTTTTTAAAAAATTACACAACACTATTACAAAGAATTAACTACTAATGATTAAAAAGACTTTTAAAATTCGAATTGTTAAAAAACACTTATTTTTTTTTAGTATTTATGACAATTAAAAAGAAGAACTAAATGTTAAAAAAAATATATGATGAATTATTTTTTATTTATTTCTGAATTTTTTATATTAATAAATGTTATCTATTCTAAAGTTTAAGTAATCTTCACATTTTTTTCAACTTTTTTTTTGTATTCTTAATGAGCATAAGAATGACAAAAAAATGACAAAAGCCTAAAAAAATAATAATAAAAAACTAAATAATTGATCAAAATTTTAGGTGACATAAAAATGATTAACATACAAATTATAAAAATTAGATTAGAAAATAATTACAAATATATTTATTTTTTTTATAAAATACTTAGTCCTTCTTCTTAAATACGATACATGTTAAAAGAAAAATTGATTATTGTTAATAATTTTGGTATTAAAAGTCTTTTTAATAGGACTTAATTAATGATCTTCAGTTCAAATAATAAAAAACTGAACTTTTCTATTCTCAACTTCTCCTCTCTTTTTAATTAATTTTTTTTATATAATCTTGTAGTAGAATAAGATAAACACATTTTTATAAAATTTTAATCAATTCAAAAAAAATTAGAACTAACTAATATTCACCATAATTATAGTTTGAAAAAAGTAATACTTACTTTTTAATGATTCGAATGAAATCTATAGACCACAATGAAAAGTATTTTAGTTAAAAATTATTACTCAAATCACCAACAATCAGATCTTTTTTTACTTTTGAACAGACCTTTTTGTTCCATGTAAAATTTTCCTTACAAACTCAAACGTGGCTCAACCTTGAACCGATATCAAACGACTGTGTAAGAATATATAAATCATGCCAAACAACCATCAAGAAAATTACCTGCGAGTCCGACACTGGCAAAAGAGAACACTATCACAGGTGGTGCCTGAATTATAGAGATGTCTATGTCAGTACTATGTTATCAACTTGTAACCAGAGTATGAAAGCAAAGGTAAAATCCTAGGAATCTTTCTCCACCACATAAGTAAAAGCAGAATAAGACTTCAATACGTATGAAAAGTGAATTTTATATAATCCAATGTGCAAATAATGGGAAATGAAAACAATAAAAACCACACTGTAAAATATATCATGCTGCAAACCGAATGAAGACTTAGAAATTACAAAATCACACTAATAGAAAATGGATCCAGTAAGAGCATAATTTTTGAGAAGCCAATTTGTAAATAAAGTAGAATATTTTCTCTAGAAAATTCATTTAAACCCATGAATTATGAAGATTGACCCAGATAAAAATAAAATAAAAGCTACAAACTTTTATCAATCACGCAAAAGAGTTCAGCTGAAATTTCAAGAGAATTGAAAAACAAAATAAAACCTACACCGAAAAAAAGATAAATTAGAGCACACGATAAGATAAACATGAAAGTAATATCGTGTTCAACTTTATAAATTATGCGACAACAAATATAATTTAAAATATAAACAACACAGTTCAAAAGATAAATTTGGGTCCGTTTCGGAAGTTTTAAAAGTAATTTTTTTGAGCTTTTGACTTATAAAAAGTAGCAGTATTAATGTCTGGTACAATTTTCAAAACCAAATTGCAGCTTTCTAAGAAACTATTTAAGAACTTATAGAGAAGTTAAAAAAAATGACTTCTCTCATAATACTACTACTTTTGATTATATTTCTATAAAATAAATACTTTTAGAACTAAAAACCCAAACACAAAATAACTTATTTATAAACTACTTTTAATATAATCATTTATTGTTTAAACTATATTTTCAAAAGTAACTTAATTAAGTTGTTTACCCAAACTGTGCCAAATATGAATAAGAACCATAAACAATATAATTTATGTATATAAAAAAAATTCTTTAATTTATCGTGTTAAAATAATTTATTTTTTAAATAAACTTTCTTTTACAAAAAATATAAGTTGTTATTTTTCAATGCTAATAGAGGTCTATCAAAAAGAGAAGGCCAAATGCATAAAAAGATGAACTTAAGGATATGAAAAAATTACTATTTTAGCCTTTAATTTTGTTTATTTCCTAATTGAAGAAAAAGAGAAAGAAAAAAAGAATGGATGTTTAAAATCTCTCATCAAACTTATTATTTTCCAAGATAAAAGAAAGAAATAGAGAGATAAATGTAAGACTTTTTTTGGACCAACATCAACTCGTTCCTACAAATCTCTCAACCACTATCTTTTAATCCAAACTCAAACTTAAATGAGAGAAAGCACTATAGAGGACGTTGCTTTTTGGTTTATCTTTTTTTTTTCTTTTACTCTGTATTCCTAAATATTGTGAAAGTGGTGCTTAAATGAATACTTCACTGCTATTTGAATGCACAAAATATAGTTTATTTTTAATATACTATTTGCAAAATAAAGAGATAGTATTTTAAAAATAGTTCCTAATATGTCTCTAAATTTTTTTTAACTTATCAGATTTAAGAATCATGAATTCTTAAGGATCATGAATTATTAAGGGTGCTAACAATCGACATATATTATTTTTTTTTTCTTTGTTACTTTTCAACAATATGTAAATTTTCAAAATAATAATGAATCCCAGTGGAATCATTTTCCAAAATGAAACCGGTAAAGCAAAAAAAGCAATAACTTTAATGATTTTACAAAAAAAAAGGTGATATGAATAATATAATTATGTAAATAACTTAACACCGATATAAATAGTTATTCAGAATCACAAAATCAAAATAAAAAAATTCCTAATGCAAAAAATATAAATAATTTCTAACTTCGTATTTTATTAGTGCTTTATATATATTTAGTTAAAATCTATTACTTATGTAAATTTTCTATTAAACATACAATAGTAAATGCCATTTAATAAAATATTAAATTTATTTATATTATAATATCTTTCACGAAATATTCAAAATTCTAAAAATTGGTTTTATAGTTAAGTTCAAAACACATTAAATAAAAAACTATATTAAGTCAACATATCTCACCATTTATGTAATTACGTGAAACTCTTGTCAATTGAGTCTTGTATTAAATTTTGACATATCCATGTAAAGTATAAAATTAGAACACATCAATTTTTTTCTAATACATAAACAACTTTTGTAAATTACATTTGTAAATAAACAATAATTTGTAGTTTTATGTATATGAATATTTGATATTAGGTCATGACCATTTTAACTTTATTCTATTCTAAATATCAAAATGAAAAATCAAATAGTAAAAAATGAATGTGCGACATAAAAGAAAATGTATCATATCTACGACCATTTTGAATTCTTACTACAATTTTTTCATAGCATTAAGCTAAAAGTACTAAGTTCAATAAGTTTAGAGACAAAGATACTATATTGATTTCTTTGGTTTCAAAAGAATCCTAAAAAATATCAGCATAATGCTAAATTACATTAATCAAGCGATGATCAAAAACTAACTAATGATAACAATTTGAAATAAGAAAATGACTAAACAAACTAAAAATCTATATTTTAAGTATTTTCCTTTATCTAACTAACATAAAAGCTAAAGCATGTAAATTTTATACAATATAGTAATAAAATGAGATTGCAAGATATTGAGATTGCAAAATCTTACTTCCGTAATAATTAAATACAATCCATTTTCTATTACTGCGCTTAAAAAAAAGGATTCAGTCTAAAAAAAATCAATTAAAATCATTTAGTTATTTTTGACACTTGTTTTTCAGTTCGGCCTTAGATTCATTTGTGATGGATAACTGCTGCAGGAAAATATAAATGTCATCAAAAAATCTAAGTAATACTACAAACATTTTCAACCTTAATTCATAAATAATCTTTAATCATAAAAATCTTCATGAAGTATTTTACAGAGCATCTTTAATTTGCAGACATTACTTACAACTTATAAAAAATGTTGCTAGCAACTTCCAATAAGTTATACTAATGACTGTTCTTCAAAAAATGTTGATTATCCCAAAAGAGAGATATAAACCAATAACTTATGAAATGATTATGGAGAGTGGCATCCTCATGATTTTTCACATATTAAATTTACAATGAGAACCTACTATGTGACCATATCGTCCACCCTATTTTATTCCCCAGCATTTGCTAGTTTCTTCTTAGTTCTTCTACTGTTCAACATCTTTGGCTTTAGCTTCTTGCTCTAAAGGTTATTTGTTTGAATAACTCAGCATTCATTTTCAAGAACATCTTGCAAACATTTATGGTGCCTCCATAAACTATGCACATAAGCTAATAAGCATAACATAAAACATAGTAGGGAGAGATAACAATTCACCTTATCATCAATCCGAGCTTCTCTCTGAGTGTGAAAAATGTCCATGAAGGGACTTCTCTTGATATACTCAAATACATATTCTACTCTCAGAGCAATTAAATTCATACTTGAATCAACTCGTGAAACTCTCCAAAAACACACTTTTTCATAAGAATAATCACTATAGTTGGGAATCCAAATTTTTTTCTCCAAACAAAAAATATATTTGGACTCTCACTTTGTTTTTCCTTGAGAATATAAATTTCTTTTATCAAAGAAATCATAAGAACTAAAGTTTCGCTCTTTTGGTTGTTCTAATCTCTTGTCCTATCAACTGACTTTTTGATGGTTATGGACCGTTTGAAAAAGCAAATATCTATAGCTTTAGCATCATCTTCTTGAGTATTTTTATTAAACAAAATGTATGCTAGATATAATTGACTATAGCTATAAACAAAATATATTGATTTCAGTTGTTATACCCAGACGAATTGATCATTTTCATATCAAGAATTAAAGTAATTTCAGTACGAAGTAAAAGTATAAAAGGAGAACACTCCATTGAAAGAAAGAAATTGATTCCACCAAGCTGGCATCACAACAGTAAAATTGAGAACATGAAATGACTACTATTTTAGATACAACTTAAAAAATGTGACTACGTTAACAAATACACTATTAGTGTCATGCATGTATCTATTTAGCTCTTCTTCATCTATGGTATAGTCATACAAAACCCGATTAGTCCACTCACTTCTGTTTTAGTGATCAAACCACATTTGATTAATTTTTCTTTAAAAAGATTTCCTAAAAATTAGAGCTTTTCCATTATTTGAAATTTAGCTACAGAATATATATTATCTTGAAACTCTATATTTTTTATTATGTATTGTTTAATTATACAAAACCTTAATAATAGATAGATGATTGGATCTAAATTATCAATTGTTGTTATTAGCAAAGCATAATCAGCAATGTTTATCAAGCACACAACCATATTATCCCCCAAAAATGTTATTCGAGAAAAAAAAAACCAGAATATTACTAATTATCTAACTTAACCTAACTAACAATACTTGAATCTAGTAAAATTAGGCCAAATTCTTTGCAAGCTTTCAAAATCAATTTGAAACAAAAACCATAAAGTAATAGAAGTACTTAAAAAAATACAAAAAGCATAGTTAATAGAAGCTCTGCAACAAATGCGCACATAAAACAAAAAGGATTGGAAGCTAAAATGTAACAAAGCAGTTAAGAACTGAAAGGAGTTCTAACAATAGAATAAACAAACTGGAAGCTAATCATTCAACCCTCTTACACCCGATTAACAAATTTCTTAAACTACAACTTGAGGTGTTGCAAGTCTTTCAATTAGAACTCTGCAAGAGTCTTCAAAATTTAGTTTAATAGTTGAACATTTAATATTATTGTGAAATAGTTAAAAAATTTCAAGAACCATCTTTCACATGTCCTCAATGAGCAAATAAATGTTACACAACTAACCTCGAACGGATCACTCTGCAGAATGCCGCTTGATAGGTAAATGGAAAGAAATTTTCTAACATCATCTCCACTATACCCAAATGTCATTTGGGTAAGGTCATCAGTTCCAAATAAAAAGAACTCAGCTTCATCAAAAATCTACACAAATGGATAATAAAATTATCCAGTTTAAATAAATAATTAAGAGTATGGGTTCCAAATATTGCGCGGGAGGCACTCCCTTTTCAAGTGACCCGTTACTGCACTCCAATCATACGATTCCTAATTAAAAAGCCTGGATTGTTAGAATTAATTAATGATTTAGAGGGTGGGAGGATCAAATCCTTTACAATGAGAGAAGTTATTAGGTATTCATACCTGAAGGGCTCACGTTTTATAATATGCCTATGTGCTATGTTTGGATTCGGTATTTGGTGGAACATAGCTCCTGAGCAATTGCTCTTACGATCGCCTGCTTTGTGCTCCCGGATCTTAGTACTCTTTTGAGGGTAGCTCGGGATACTTTCTTTAATCAAATTTGTAGCATTCACCCTCATGTTACCAACCTATGTAACTATCTATTAAAAAAAAATATAAAATTGATTATAAGCTATACATCTTATTCAATATTATAGATCAATACTTGGAATGAGTTAAAGTCCACCAATACTCAAGTGAATTGCATATATCTTAACCACACCAGCCCATCAAATATAAAGTCTAAGAAAATTCATAGAAATATAAACTGATTTTTTTTTAATTAATAGATACTAAAAGATAAATATTAATATTCTGTAGTAGACACAAAATCTTTAGAGTAATAAGCTAGGTTTCAAGAAGCCAGTTTGCATATAAAGCAGAATTTTTTCTCTAAAAAATTTAGTTAAACCAAATCATAACATCAAACATCTACTAAATATGCATCAAGGCCTTTTCCCTTCGAATTCAACTCCAACCAGCAAATATTCCTATTTTACTGGCTCAATGCCTTGAGACCTTTCCTTTGCTCTAGTCCATTTTTTTGAGAAAAAAGAAAAAGTGAATATTGAAGAAGAAAAAAAATCTATCTTTGAGCTTTCATGATAAAAGACTAAATAAACAACTATCAAATACACAAAAATCTTAATAAAACAGAAAATATTATTATACATTAATATGAAATCACTGTGATACATAATTAGGATTACCTGCATTTCATCAAAAAGATGCACAAAAGGAATATATTTTGTAATAAGTAACATCCAAGTGATTAATATTGCACAACTACATAAATAAAATTTTAACACAATAGTATAAAATCAACAAAAAGAAGAAACAGCCTAATAAGCATGACATACACAACTAGCAATAAAATTTCAGTAGAAAAAAAAATAGATACCTTGTACGCACCGGTTGAAAATGATTTGAAATTACCGGAAAGAGTGATGTCATAGGCAAATCAGCCATACCACCATTAGCTCCTTTGACAACCCAGCCCAATCTTAACCTTCAACCAAAATAGTAGATTAAACTGAATAAAGCTTTAGGTTAGATTGTTAGATACAAATAAGTGCAATAATAACTTTCCCTTCTCTGCAAGACTGTTTCTTCTTCTTTTACTTTTGATTCTCTTTCGGTCACTAAAACAATCACAAAGATTTAGACATGAAATAGATAATTTGATTGAAGAAGGAAAGAGAGAAGAATAGAATCCTCAATGGTTGGGTGTAGAAAAGTTTTGGAATTTGAAATTAGGGGTGCGCAAAATAATCATATATTGGATATTCTAATTTGAACTAACCTTTGATGAGTCACCAGCCAACTTTCAACTGTCGCCCCCTTCTTCTTCTGCCTTGGCCGATCCGTTTCCCCTTCCACCAAAAGACCTGCACTTGAAGAAGCAGCTAAACTTAGAACCAAACGCTAATCTAAATTAGTGAATTCAGATTATATTAAAAAAGAAAATGGTAATATACATTAATTATAAATTCTGGCCAATTTCAATTATTGATCCAATAAAGCTATAAACCAATATACAAAAGAAGAAAAAAGGGCTCCATGTACTGCTACAGTCAAGATAAAGGCATTCCTGCTGGCTTGCTCAAATATTAGTCAGCAGTCTATCACTTGAATTATAGTCATGCAATAGTTATTTTGAAGTGGAAAAGGATCAATCTTTTTTACTCCTTTTGTAATTGAAGAAATGAAAATAAAAATATAGACTAACCTTTGAGTCACTGGCCAACTTCTAACTACTGCCCCTTCTTCTTCTACCTTGACGGAATGTTTTCTCCCTCTGCAAGAAGATCTGCAATTGAAGCAACAACTAAACTCAGAACCCAAACACTGACTAAATTGGTGAATTCAGATTATATTAAAAAATTATATAGTAATATACGTTATAAGTTTGGCCAATTTCAATTACTGATCCAAAAAAGCTATAAACCAATATGAAGAAGAAAAAAGGGGCTCTAGTGAACAACTAACTGCTATGGTCAAGATAAAGGCATCCCCTGTTCTAATATTAGTCAGCAATCTATCACTTGAATTATAATCATGCAATAATTATTCTCAAATGGAAAAGGCTAAATCTTTTCTTCTACTCTTGCAATTGAAGAAAATGAAAATAAAAATTATCAAGTGAATTATTAGAATTAGAAAATCTATGATACTTATGGAAGCTATTTTCGTCAGAGTTCAAATGAAAGGAACCATCCAGTTGCAAACTCTTCTAACATTTGCCTTCAAATTGTGAGTTAATTAGGATAAAGAACATCACTTTTATCACAACATATATACTTGTTCACCTCCATTTTCAATTGGTGTAATAACCAGTCTAATTTATATAAATCATAATGAATAGATCTCTACTTTCTACATTAAAAGAGAAAATAAAATAAAAAAAATCACATTTTACTCTCACCAATTACACACATAAGAATTAATTGATTTACACATGCATAACAGAATCAAATAAGTATATATAAGCCTACTACATTCTTTCCATGTTTCAAAACTAAAACCAAGCATCATTGATTCCTTAAACATTCAGAATGGTGCTACTTGAAATGAATATTACACAGAAAATTGGAAATGTGCAAGAACATACAAGTTTTTAAGAGAGAAAACTATTACCTTAATTCTTAAATAAATAAATAAAACCTTCCATTCAAGTTTTGTAAATATAAATATTGTGTTGTAGCTAATTTTATATAACTTCTATGAAGTTAAATGGAGAGTTAATTAAATTTTTAATGATGATAAAAATACAATAACAACACAATAACTAAAATAAAATAGGAATAAATATCAAACAACTAAAGTAGGCAAAATATGAAGTGAATCAGCATAATCAATTCTAATAAAGACAGTTCTAAATAAATAATAATGGCATAAAGACTATTTCTAAGAATGGATAAGCAGTAAGATTATTTTCTATTCCTCACAAAGGTAGTCTTGCAACTTTAAAGCATTTGTATGAGAGGAATGACACAAAAGTCATGTCAAATTGCATAACACACAACAGAGTATTTTTAACTAATACCAATTGGAGATATAAGCATTTATATAAGCTTTTAAAATGACATAGAGGAAAAATTTCACAAAAACTCACCTGAGCATAGCTTCCTTGGAATTGAGGCATGATGAACACCATTAAAAAACGGTCAAACAAATCATCCAAGCCATAGCCATTAGTTTATTAACTGAATAAGTTCAAAAGAGCATGATAATTTTTAATAATAACAACATATAGTAACTTACAAAAGGAATTTGGATATAGTCGAATAATAGAAAGATAGTTACATATCATTGCCAAATCTCATAAATTGGTTTGAAACGTTAATAGACACTTCAAATTCAACTGACCACACGTTAATAAAATAGGGTTACCTCTTAATTCCAATGAACTAACACAAAAAATGTTTCCAAATGAAGTAACCAAGTGATGAAATTGACACAAAACCAATTCATAATCATTGTTAGCCAAAAAATTAGGAAGAGTTCAATCCAATAAACACCCATCCCATCAAAAGTTGTATACAATTAAATCTTAAGAAGGGTCAACTTTAGAGGTGTACATATATACTTATATATAAAATTCACAACAATAGTGCTTATCATACAAATGAAATCCGGTTAGTAAGTTAAAACACACAATTTTAATTAGAAGGTTAAAATAAGGGCAAAAATCTAAATCAGACTGAATTCCTTTCGGTGCAAAAAATCAGAAAAAGAAAAATGTTCATGATACTTATAAAATTAATATAGACCTCATATATTAATAACAATTTTCAATATTTACCCATACAGAAACACAAAAGAAAAAGAACAAAATTATTCAATCAAGAAATAAAGAAATAAACAAAAGAGAGTAAGACCTACAAAAAATAACAAAAAAATATATGTACCATTACAGAGTTCAAGAGTCATGAAATGACACGTCAATTCTACATTTGATAACTATAGAAGCATTGCTAAGGGGAGAAAAGGCAAAACTGACATTTTAAACTCAACTTCTATCCAACTCCAATTCTTGGCATAAGGCCGCAAGCCTAAGATAGAAAAGGCAATCCCACCGTGACAGCAAAATCTATCTAAATCGGTTCTTGCTAGACCGGATCGATGCTCAAGTCTAAAAATATGTTTAAGTGGTATCGCCAACGAAGAAAAAGAAAAAAAATGTTAACAATTGAAGCTTCTTACCTAGCAAACAAAATAAAATTCATCTCTGGGCTATTTATCACCTTTGCTGAGCGAGAAAAGCCACTGAAACATTTGATATATATTGCCAGAGCCCGGCTCCTGATTCAGATTACAGACTGTATCATAGTCATGCTTTTGATGAGGTGCAACTATTCTTTCCTGCGAACAGAAAGATCATGAAAATCAAATCCATAGATTGACTATTCTGAATTAATATTGCATATCAAACTTCTTACACATTAGACAGTGGAATTGTACCAATACTTTGAAGATCTCAAATGAACAGAAATTAGAACCATCACAACTATATGTACAATAGCATTAGAAAGAAGAAAGAGAACATATTACTGATGGATAATAGCATAATATGATTTTAAGTGTTTATGATATCATAATCCAAATTTATAAAAAAAATTATATATGAGAGAGCAAGATTTATCTAATACATTATCAAATAAACAAATTAATATGAGAGAAAGAAATTAGAAAAATCAGAGTTCAAGAGTATTTAAAACAAACTCTAATACAACATTCATTTTTGAGGATCCACTATGAAAAAGAAATAAATTATATGTAAATAAAAATTGAAACCTTTATCAAAACTCTAAAAACATGAAACTCAAGAACCAATCAAAACCAAAGCTTTTATAATAAAAATAAAAATAAAAATAAAAACTGAGACCTTTGCTTTTGATAGCAACCTCATGGTCTTTGAAAGTCCTTTTTTTACCATTGGCAGAACAAGTGTACTTAAAATGACCACTTTTCACTTCTCAATATTCATAGTGAACCAAAAATTACTTTGAAAATCTAAATGCTACTAATAATAGTAAAAGCTTATACCAAAGAGAAATTGGGTAGAAATAAAAAATAAAATTTAAGAGAAATACAAAAGTGTAAGGGAAGAACAAAAATAAATAAATAAATAAAAGTGAGGCAAAGTATGATATAAAAATCCTAAAGTATCATATCACAATGAAAAAAGAAATTACACCAAGATATTAAGAAAAAAAATTTTAACCCTATATAAAAGAGATAATTTTCTCATAATAGTGTTTATTTAACTCGTTTTGTGCACTCTAATGAACTTTCTTATTCTCAAATTAATTCTGAATTTTTCATTGAACAAAAGAAAAATATCAGAAAAAGAAACATTGAAATTCAACTAATTGAACTTCAAGTTCTTGAAAAATTAAAAATCATTAGATACATGTAGGAAAGATGTAGTACCTTTGACACTACTCATTCTCTTCAACTAATTGAACTTCAAGTTTCTTCAAAATTCTAGAATTAAGACTATCCTGAGAATTAAAATTAAAATCTAACTAAAACAAATATTAAAACAAACTTTATAAGAGATCAATTGAGACCAACCCACACTAATTCAAAATCAACTAATCACTTTTTTTCTCATCGATAATTTTCTTTTCAACCCCATTCTCAATTGATCTTTTATACATCTTCATCTACCAACAGATTACAGTATAAAAATTAGTAAATTAGCATTTATTTGAAACAAAATCAAGAAAATCATAGAAAACACGATGATGATACCAATACTGTTCTGAGGGGTCGTTCGAGATAGAAAACGTCGATGGAAGTCGAACATCTTAATGCACAATGTACCCAAATGGAGAAAACTGGGATAATCCAAGAAAGGATCCAGAAACACGAACTGGATGGGGATAAAGAAAACTGGGTTGAAGATCAGGATTTCAGAGTGACACCAACACCATGCAGAGAGAAACCGAGAAAAAGGACAGAAAGACAAGTCACACGGTGGAGATGGAAGAATCGGGATCACAACACCCACAGAGAAGATCGAGGCAGGAAGGCGAGAGTGGCAACAGCTAGCAAAAGGAGAAACCATAATCAAATTAACAGAAAATTCCAAAGAATGAAGTGAAAACCCCAAAAATTTATAACAGCTAGCAACAAAGGAGAAACCCAAATCACATGCAACAAACAATTTAACAGCTAGCAAAAAGGAGAAACCATAATCAAATTAACATAAAAAAAAATGAAGAAGATGAACCCAAATCATAAATCATAATCAAATTAACAGCAACTTTCAAAGAATGAAGTGAAGAACATGAACCCAGAAACCCACCAAAATAGATACACAATTTGCAAAATAGCAGATCCACAAACCCTAGACATTAAAACCTACAATAAACGTGTAAGACAGGATACACAATGAAGGAAAAGAAGAAGAATGAAGAGGAAAACAGATTTGGAATTAAAGGGCCCAGAAGAATGTAGCTGATTGATTGATTGGAGAGCTTCAATTTGAGAGTCTATGGCAAAATCCCTAACCTTCGATGAACGGCGGGGAAGCAGAGTCCCGAAAAATAGAGCCTGTAGACAACGTATCGTAGGACGGAGGAAAGAAAATTAGGAGAAGGAGGCAAGGGATCTAGGGTTCGAATTGATCATTACCTGTTAAATCAAATTCGTGAAAAAAGAGAGCTTGCGTGCGTGAATGGAGAAGAGACAGCTGATCGGCGGAAACAGAGGGAAACACATGCTCGTTGAGGTGGGGTTGCCACGCTGGAGGAGAGGTGCCACCTGGGATAGGAGCCGGCCTGGAACGCGGGGAGGTCTCCAGCTCGGAAATGAAACCACGGCTATCTAGTGTATAATGATATATAGGGGATTAGGGGTGCCTCTAGAAGACATAGTGATAAGCAAGTATTCATAAAGTAAGTGACATTGATTTTTAGATTTGTTGTTGGGTGCGTGATACTTTTACCTGATGTATATTTCCATTCTTATTAAAGGATTAAGTTTCCTCTTTTTTCCTTTTTCCATGTCTGAAGACAAGATACATTTTAGCCTTTTGAAAAAAATTAGATGAATACATGTAAAAAATACTCTGGTACTTATGTCATTATCAATATGAGAAGTATATTGGATTTTTTTAAATAAAAAACATTTTATTTATTAAAATATATCATTTGTAGCATTTTTATCAAAATTCATCGTATTTTTTATCTCGTTTACAATATAAACGAAATAAAAATAGACATATCTTGTTTATGCAGTAAATGAGATAAGACCTAAGAGGGTAAATGTATATATTTCGTTTACAGTATAAACGAAATACATGTATTCTTATTTGTTTATTCTGTAAACAAGATACGTGAATATATATAACGTTTACAGTTTAAACGAGATACGTTTCAACAAATTTTCAGCAGCTATAAAAGGATGTGCAGCCTTTTCTATTCTCCACAAACATTTCACTTCTTTTTCTCTTCCTTTTTTCTTCCGAAAAATAAGCCAAAATGTCTAGTAGTAGTGGATATGTGGTTGTAAGTATATATCCCAATTGCCATATGAGAAATAGTGATACTCGCGTGATATTTGAGTGCCAAAATCTCATTCTGTTGCATACCCAGTGAGTAAGTTCTTTATCGGAGTTGAAAAGACTGATATTGGGTAGCATTGGTGGTAACGGAAGAAAAGAGATTGGAAGGATGGGGTATTAGCACAGATGGGAAATTGAGTTTTTCAGTTTTGTCTATTTTGCCTCCATGGCGACGAGAATGTGCGCCTCATGTTTGATATCCATGGGAGAATCATGGCAGAACAAGTGATGAAGTTTTCTGCGGAGGTAGGTGATGTTGGTGGCGGTAGGTCTGGCCAGTCGAATTTTGTGCAAAACGACCCTCCTCTTGCACCACCACTGCTACATGTAGTGGAAGACATGGACGCTGATGGTGGGATTCCGACGAAGAGTATGTTGCGGATAGCAATGACAGTAGTTGTTCAGAAAACCATGTATGTATTATTTCGTTAGGGGAGGTGCATAGGGTTGGAGAAGCACACAAGTGTTTAGCACTCATCATGTCCCAGGACCATCGACAGTTGGACAGCAATCTCATCTATAGTGTCATCCTGCCGTTGATACAGTCCAGCCCATCCATTAACATTTTTGTTCTACAAGGTGTAGTTAGGCAAAGCTATCACTTCAAACCCTCATACAAAAAGGTCTGGATGGCAAAGTAAAAGGCTATTACGCAGATGTATGGTGATTGGGAGGAGTCATACAATAAGGTGTCGAGGTTGCTGTAAGCACTGTAGAGTTGTTGTCCCAGAACGATATGTGAGTTTAGGGCTGTACCGTACTATGATAGTCACCTTATGGTGCGTGATTGTAGCATGTTTGATAAAGTATTTTGGGTCTTCCCTACCTGTGTGGAGGCTTTCAAGCATTGTAAACCGTTCGTCTCTGTCGATGGCATGTATTTGTATGGCAAATATGGTGGTGTTTTGTTTATTGCAGTGGCACAAGACGGTAACAGTAATATCCTTCCTGTAGCATTTACAATTGTTGATTTTGAGACCACCGAGCCTTGGTCTTTCTTCCTTACCAATTTGAGATGACATGTGACTCCACAAGATGGTCTGTTAATTATTTCTGATAGATTTTATGCTATCAAGGCTGCATTGAGAGCCGATGATAGTGGTTGGCAGCCTCCTAGAGTGTTTCATGCTTATTGTGTCAGGCACATGACAGCGAATTTCATGTCTCATTTCAAGTCTGCCGAGGAAAAGTAATATCTCACAAATGCATATTATAGTCCAAACCAAGCTGGGTACGAGTGGTACATGGATGTCTTGAGAGGTTTGTCGTGAGAGATAGCAAATTGGGCTAGTAGGTTCAACAAAGAGATCTGACATAATACTGCAGCAACGGTCGAAGGTTTGGACACATGATAACGAACCTCTCCAAGTGCATAAATGTAGTACTTAAGGGTACATATTATTTACTGATTTCAGCCATTGTGCGATGCACCTACGAGAGGCTGCAGCAGTTGTTTCTCAGGAAGGGAAAGGAGGCACATGTACAACTTGGGGCGGGGAATCAATTTTTTCAATGGATGATAGCTGCTGTTGAGAAGAACAAAGAGGGGATATTGAAGATCTGAGTTACACACTACGACAGACGGGCTTCAGTGTTTGTGGTTGAAGAGTTAGAGCCTTTCGAGGGTTGGTCGCAAGATCCGTTTCGTGTTCAGTTGACGGCAGGTACGTCTGACTATGGCCTTTTTCAATCACTCCATTTTCCATGTCGTCATAAACCAGTCGCGGGATACGTATAAACCAGTCGCATAGGGTGGACACCACTGGAAAAATGTCTGGTATATCCAATAGACTAGCAGTGGAGTGTATCATGCAATGACTATGGTGGCTCAATATGCTGCATAGTATATGGAGTGATATGTCCATGCAAGCATCGCAAAACCCCAAGATAAAGAACGACACTTCTGAAAGTCATCAAGTAGTGGCAACCACTAGAGATAGACCAGATTGTTTGACTTGTCAGTCATCAGGTAACTCCTAATCATCAAAAGTATGTAACACCTCATGTACTATCGGAGGGTGCCTGGATCATCGGTATCGGGCATCTGTCGGAGTCGCTCTTGAAGCCGTGTCAGCTTGAGGAAGAAAAACTCCTTCCTCTGTGCACCCTGCTGCTGAACTGCAGGAGGTCTGGCACCAAGTAGCCGCTCCACCAACTCCCAGGTCTCAGCCCTATACCATGTGTGAAAATCATAGAAGCACCCACCCACCAACTCTCCATGCGTATGTAACTCGAAGTGGTAGGTAACATCTTGCAGGGTGATGATGCACTCACCCTATGACAGGTGAAAAGTGTGGGTCTCAGGACGCCACCGCTCCACGAATGTCGTGATCAGGGAGTTGTCAAATACGAAGTCTCTGAGTGGCACCGTGTCGCCAAAGCCAACCTCCTTCAACTAGGGGACAATGGCATCTAGTGGGGTAAGTGTGTGACTTACTCGTTTGGAGAGAAGCTGGCGGGACATTTGATAAAAAAATAAAAAACTGAATAAGAATCTATAAAGCTATAACCTATCAAATTTAACACAAAAAAGACTTCCAATAAACATTCACATCACAAATTAATTTAACTGATAAGTAAAAACAAATTCAACAAATAAGTAAAAATATTTACTTAATAAATTAACTTAAATAAAAATATTTACTCAATTATTTAATAACTAAATTAATAAATGTAACACCCTAATTTTTAACACGTCATGATCGTACTAAAAATAAAGTATTACTACTCTACTTTCTTTTATTAGCTATTTAATATTGAACCTTTAGTTCGATATCACGTTTCATTTTTATAGAAAAAAATCCAGAAAATTGTTTTTAGTAATTAAAATCACATATCAAATGTCTTCAAATAATAATAATCATATAATTATTAATAACAATAAATGCTATACAAATGAATTCAATATAAAACTTGAATACAATAATTATCCATCTGGATAAAATAAAAGCTAAAACAACAAGGGCGATGGAACTCTATAAAAACAGCAGGTATCACAAGTAAATCTACTAATCGTCCGCAGCTTCATATTAAATCTTTGAACCTATCACTAAAAGGGTGGAAGATTTTGGGGTAAGAACAAACCGCACGTTCTCAGTAGGGAATGTGAATGCCGTAAAAGTAATGAATTTAATGCAAATAATTAACTTACTTAGTAAAACTATTTTGTTAAACTTTTGAAAATACTTTTATTTCTACTTTAGATAAATAATTACTTTTCTTTAAATTTCTAAATTCAAAACAGATTTTAATCACAAAATTAGTCATACTAACCATCTCTCAGCCACATATCATTTTTCAACCACAAAATCTCACCTCAATACATCCGTGAACTAACAGCACAAGTAAGGAATTCAAACCAACATACAAACAAGTTAAACAGCACAATCACAGAGAATAACACAAGCAAACACAACCAAATGCAAATGTGCAAACAACATGATGCATGTCTATTCCTAATGCAGGCCATGAGCTCATGTCTCGATTGCCTATCCGCTCCTGACATTACCCGGACATGGGTCCCAGATATGGCTTTCCAGATGCATACATTGTGCTTATATAAGTCTTACGGCTAAGCCGCATACAATGTGACTTTCAATGTGCTTACATTTGGAAAACAGTTCTCAGTGTGTGGGCGTCCCCACTATACATTTGGCACTAAGGCCCAAACAAAGTCGCATCTGCTCTCCTGTGGCAGACAATCTTTCAAAATTTTTTCTTTAATCTTTGTTCTCTACTCTCCTATTGCAGAGATTCCTTTAATTATCTCTCTTTCCTTTATTTTTCTTTCTTATCAAACCGAACTCATATCATAATTGAAATTCAAAATTCTACTTTTCTTAAAACATTCTACTTTTCTTAGTAAATTGAAATTCAAAATAGAATAAATCTTTTCTTAACTAAATAAATCTCAAATAATTTAATTTTTCAAAACCCAATCTTTAAAAAAAATAGCATTTCAAACAAAGTCTCTGATTTTATAAAATTTCGACAACACCTCCCCTAAAACTCGGACTTAACCACCCTTAGGGTTTTTCTTTCTCATCAATTCACCAGCCATTTTCTCAACAACGATCAAAATAGCAAGATTCTCAACCCATTTAGTTTAGTGACCAAAGCTATTGATAATATTTGGTGAATATGGATTAGCGAAAACATAGGATGAATATTTGGTGAAAGGAAGTTTAGGATGCTTAGTGAATTTTTATTATAATGCATTGTATTTATTTAGCACTTTTATCGTACTGGAACCCATGGATCGGGAGTTTTTATTCCGTATATATCTCTTGTTTTTCAGATATAGGTCCAGGTGCTCAGAAGTGAGCTGTGGTTCATCTGAGAGATGGCGAAGATCTTTATATTCTCTACTTTATATTTTGCTTAGAATCTCTCTACCTTTATTTTAAAAAGCCTATATTATGTATTGAACTCTTTTAAACTTGCCTATAGAGGTTTTCATGTTTCTTTTGGGAGAGATTAGGAGATACTGTTGTCAACTACTGTTATACTGTACCCTAGCCGGCCTAAACTTCGCGGGTTGCGACTAGTGGCTATTTACTTATGTTATATATCTATATACTGTCCTTCTCTTATTCTCCTTAATGCCTTTATCTGTGTATCGCTTTTGACTTCATGTTTTATCTTTAGTTGTCGATGCGTGAGTGATACAACTTCGCGATTTTATTTTTACTCTTTTCAGCCTTCTTGATTAATACTCCTTTCAACTTTACTTATAATTATGTATTAAAAAAATTTTCCTTGAGAATCGTACTACCTTATTATCATTGACTTATGACTCGAGTATAAGGATTTGAATATTAGAGTATTACAAAAATTTATATTTTAAAATTTAAAATTTAGAATTTAGTCTTTAATATTTAAAAATAGTGAAATATTTGCCAAAAATATTATATTTTGTTGGTCAATTAGCATTGAATTTATTGACCACAATAATATCCAACTCACATAAAAGTATTTTATTCTATTTTGTATTTAATTTTGGTAAAACATTAATTAATTTTGAATTTAATTATGATGTATTCCAACTTCTAAAAATATATGCTAAGATTGTTATTAATAAAATTTTTAAATTTTTATTTTAATAAATGCTCAACAAATCATTAAAAATTCAACTTTATAATTCTACTAAAAAAAATTTTAATTAAAAATTTTAATTTTACCAAATTTATTTTATTTAATATTTATTAATTATAATGATAATTAATAAATATTAAATAAAATAAGTTTGAACTATTTTAACTAATTTTTTTATCTTTCAAATATTATTATTATGAAATAAAAGGTACATTATAAAAATAATTACATAATGTATAAACAAAAGTTATATAAATTATATGTGTTATTTATGGAAAATACATTGCTAAGACTAGTTAATAATTAATTACTTATATTTTATTTACCAAAAAGACAAAAATATATTTTGATTAAATTAGTTAATAAATTATTATTTATAATTTATAATGAAATTTTCTAATAATTTATAGAAAATATTTACAATTATTATTTTTTTAATTTATTATTAAATGTACTCTTTGTTATATTCATGATATGTATTATTAAATGTACTCTTTATTGTACTCTTTATATACGTTTGCACCATAATACATGTTGGTAAATACATGGTAAATAAAATTGAAGTGTGTCAATTTATTGTATATTACGTCCACACTGGTAAATCAAATTGAACTCATTGAATTTACAAGAAACCAAACTATGCATGCATGAAACTTGTGTGATTGATATGTGCCCTGAGTCTAGGGTTTGTTGAGTGCTCTGCTAGGGTTTAGGAGAAATCCTAATTTTGTGAGTTATTCACTAGGTCCATCTGGACAACAATGGCAGCGCCTGCTGCCTCGCTTCCTTCAGATCTGTCTAATCCTGTTTCAGCAGGGAGTGAGGAGGAGACGGTAGTGAGATTTGATAATGAAGATATACAAGAAGGAGTGGAGAAATGTTCGAAAAGTCTGGTTGACAGATTGTTGGCGGACAGAGGGTTTAGTTCTGGAACTCTAGAAGCAGCTCTTACAGCCATCTGGAGACAACCAGATGGATTTAAAGTTCTGAATCATGGAGGCAATATTTTCCAATTCTTCTTTGATAAAGAGATAGATCTGATTAGAGTCGAAAAGGGAGCACCTTGGCTCTTTAAGAATTATATTTTGAATCTGAAAAGATGGGAGGAAGACCTGCAGATAAAGGAAGAAGAGTTCATTCATGTCCCTATCTGGGTACAATTGTGGGGAGTCCCAGAGCATTGCAAAACAAAAAATCTGGGAAAGAAGGTGGGGGAGGCGTTGGGAAAGGTCTTAGATGTTGATCTGTTCACGATTCGAGGGAAAGACGAGAGAATTCTCAAGATTCAGGTTTTGCTGGATATCACAAAACCCTTAAGAAGATGTCTCAAAATTGCGGGCAGCAATAATAAAGTGACTGAATTAAAGCTTCGGTATGAGAGGATCGGAAATTTTTGTCATTATTGTGGATATATCGGTCATGAAGTTAGAACATGCAGCAATTACCTGGAAGATTCAGTAGCTGGTGAAAATAGAGAGGAGATGTGGGGGGGCATGGCTTCGGGCTGAGCAGACTGGGTGGAGAGTGGATAAGAAAAAGGAGAACCAAAACCCAAACGCTGCTGCAAATCCAGAGGAAGAAAAGCACAAGACCAAAAAACCAACTCCTATTAGCCTAATAAGAGGGTTTGCTAGTCTATCGGTTCAAGATGGCAACTCTCAAATTAGAGGAATAGAGGGTGTTCCAAGAAGGGGAGAAACTCAGGAGGGGGAAAGAAGAGAAAAGGAGGATGGAGCGGACAGTATGGAAAGATTCGAAAAAAGAGGTAAAGAAGGTACTATTGATGCAGAAAATTCAATCCAGCTCAATACAGAGGAATGCAGGGTTTTGAGCAGTAAAACTAATAATACAAATGGTAAGAAGACAATAAAAAGACAGAACTTGAAACACCTGGCAAGAAAGAGTATAGGCAGTTCAGTGTTGGGGTCTAAAAGAAGATCAGAGGAGGAGGAAAATAATGCAAGTAGTAAAAAGTTATGCCAAGAAGTCAGTACACCAGCTGAAATGGGAGAAGGTGCCACCCAACATATGGCACCTCAGGAGGTATGAAACTGATGATGCGGAACTGTCGGGGTTTGGGGAAACCCCTGACAGTTCACAACATACAAGGGATCGTTAGGTCTCATTCCCCCGATGTACTATTTCTATGTGAAACAAAAAATAGTATGTCGAAAGTAGAAGGAGTTCTGAGGTGCAAATCCTAAACTGGGACAACTTCTATATCCATTTTAGGTGCAGAGGCCAGCAACAAGAATCGATAAGGGAGGTTATTGGTGTGTATTTGGACACTGATGAAGCAAAAAGAAGAGATCAGTTCAATCAAATAAACCAATTAATTGGCATAAGTAGCAACAAAATGACAATCATGGGGGACTTCAATGCAATCACAACTCACCATGAAAAGGAAGGCGGCAGATCCAAATCAAATACATCTATCCAAGACTTTAATGATTTCATTAATTCTGGAAATCTAATGGACTTGGGATATGAAGGAGAAAAATTTACATGGTGCAATAGGCAGTTCGGAGGGAACCTAATTAGGGAGAGGTTGGACCGGGTGTTGGTTAGTAGGAGTTGGAGAGAAGAATTTCCAAATGCATATGTCACTCATTTGGAAGATTTTGGTTCAGACCACAGGCCTTTATTATTGTGTGAGGAACGACAAATGAGGAAAAATAAGAGGAGGTTCAGATTTCAAGAAAGGTGGTGCGAGAATGAAGACGTAGTTAACCTAATCAAGCAAGCTTGGAAGCATGAAATTGAGGGTTCCCCTATGTTCAGGCTTGCTGGAAAATTGAAGCACTGCAGACACAAGTTAGTAGAATGGCAGAAAAATTCCTCGTCAAATTCACTAATCAGAATCCAAAGCATAAAAACCAGACTTGCTGCAGAATCTAGTAAAGGAATTCTGGCTGATCCGATTGATGTTCGAATATTGGAAGCAGAGCTGGAGGATGAGTTGGTAAGCGAAGAACGGTTCTGGAGAGAAAAATCGAGGGTACAGTGGCTAAAGTGGGGAGATAAAAATACAAAATTCTTTCATTCCAAATATAAAGCAAGGAATAGAAGAAATAAGATTCACCACTTGGAAGATGAAGAGGGCAACATAGCAGAAGATGCAGAAGGAATTGCAAATATGGCTCAACACTACTTTACTAAACTCTTCACCTCAAGTAATCCGCGAGATCCAGCAGGGGAAATTGCGGGTATTCCAGGAAAAATTACTGCCGCCACTAATAGAACGCTTGTCAGGCCTATCTCAGATGATGAAATCAAGAATGCAGCGTTCTCTATCAACCCATTTTCTGCCCCGGGAGATGATGGATTCACAGCAAAATTTTTTCAATTTTTCTGGGAGATTATACAAAAGGATGTGATTCTAGCAGTAAGAAGCTTCTTTTCGGGAGGTAAAATCCTAAAGGCATTCAATCATACTCATATTTGTCTTATTCCAAAGGTTGATAATGCTAGGTCTATGAATCAAATTCGTCCTATAAGTCTTAGCAGCGTTTTCTACAAAATCATATCTAAGATACTAGTGCATAGATTGCAACTAGTCATGAATAGAGTGATAAGCGATTCTCAGAGTGCTTTTATTAAAGGCAGACTAATCAGTGATAATGTCTTAATAGCGCATGAATTTATGCATTTCCTGAAAAATAAGACGTACGGAGAATGTGATTTTGCCCTGAAACTAGATATGAGTAAGGCCTACGACAGAGTGGAGTGGTCTTTTGTGTGGGCTGTGATGCAGAAATTGGGGTTTTGCGACAAATGGTTGACTTGGATCAAAGAATGTGTGATGACGGTCTCTTATTCTGTTACTGTGGATGGACAACCACATGGGTTTTTTAAACCATGTAGAGGGCTACGTCAAGGCGACCCTCTTTCCCCCTATCTTTTCTTATTTTGCGCAGAGGGTTTATCCCATCTGCTCCACAGAGGAGAACAGAGGCAGGAAATTACTGGGCTGAGACTCAATCACATATGTCCTAGAGTGAGTCACCTATTTTTTGCAGATGATTCGATTCTCTTCAGCAAAGCTTCAGAAGAAGATTGCCAGAGTTTAATCCACATTTTACACACATATGAAGAAGTTAGTGGCCAAATAGTTAATTTGAACAAATCGTCAGTATTTTTTAGCAAGAACACACTTATTCCACTACGAGATCACTTAGCCAACATCCTTCAAGTTCCGCATGTGGGTAATCAGAATAAGTACTTAGGCCTGCCATCGGTGATACAGAGATCTAAAAGGACGACTTTCAACTACATAAAAGATAAGGTTAACAAAAAGCTTCAACATTGGAAAAGGGGTTTACTATCCACTAGTGGTAGAGAGACCCTTATTAAAGCAGTGGCATCGGCGGTTCCCATCTACACTCTAAGCTGTTTTAAACTCCCAGAATCACTCTTGGAAGAACTACAAAAGGCTATGCTACAGTTCTGGTGGGGTCAAAAAGCCTCTGAAAAGCGGATGCACTGGGTTGGTTGGCAGATTTCATGTAGGCCAAGGAGTCAGGGAGGGCTAAATTTCAAGGACCTCAAAGCCTTCAACCTTGCAATGCTAGCCAAGCAAGGTTGGAGACTCTTAACGCGTCCAAACTCTCTGATTGCCAAAGTTTATAAGGCTAAATATTACAGATTCTCAACATTCCTAGAAGCGCAGGCAGGCAATAACCCATCTTGGGGTTGGAGAAGTGTGTTAGATGGCAGGAAAGTATTAGAGAAAGGTATTCTCTGGAGAGTAGGAAGGGGTCATCTGATCCGGATAAAAGAAGATTCATGGGTTAAGGACTTCCTAGCAATTTCTCCAATTACTAATACAGATTCAAGTTATGCACCAGTTCGAGTCTCAGAATTAATCCTACCAACTAGACAGTGGAACCAAACAAAAATTAGACAGTTTTTCAGCACAGACATCGCAGAATCAATTCTCAACACCACAATCCATGAAGGAGAGGACTCAGTTACCTGGATGAAGGAGAAAAATGGTGGATATTCAGTGGCTTCTGGATACCGGTTGGCCTTCCAATTTTTTCATCCTCCAATTGACTTTCTTCTTGAAAATTGCAGAAATAAATATGTTTGGTCAAGTATATGGAAACTTAAAAATCAGCCAAAGGTTAAAAACTTCATATGGAAATTCATGCATGAAGGGCTATCTGTTAGGAGCAAGCTTCACTCCAGGATTCCGAACATAAATTCAAAATGCCCAAGGTGTGAGGAAGAAGAGGAATCGGTTACCCACTGTTTACTGACTTGTCCCGATTCTCTGGAAGCCTGGCAGAGAGTCCAAATCCAAGTTCCAGAAGAGTTGAATGAGAGCTGGCGATGGTGGGTCAACACCATGGAGAAGGTGAAGAGCAACGCAGAGTCAAACGAGAAGCTCGAACTGGTGGCCAATCTACTCTGGCAGCTTTGGAAAGCAAGAAATGAATTGGTATTTGAAGGAGTTAGACGATCACCATCTCTCAGTGTGGAGCTAGCACAGACAATGATAATTGAGAGAAAGAGGACAACCTAATTTTCCAATTGCCTTTTCCCCAAAATTGTAATAGCCTTTATTCTTAGTTAAACGCTGGTGGAACTATTCCAACTCCTTTTTGCCTGTTGTCCAAATTTGGACCTTTCATTATTTTAATAAAATAACCTATCTTAGCCAAAAAAAAAAAATATATGCATGCATGCATAAATCGAATCAGTTTTGTTCAATTTGTATCTTTCTACTAAATCAAATCTCATTCGATTTACTACTAAATATGCTAATTCTAACATGGCTACTTTTATTAAAAATATTCATTTGAGATATACACTTCGTTTAAATGATTTGTATAAATTTAAATTGGCATTAGTTTATTTAAGTTTTTTATCCTTATATTATTGAATTATTAAATTAAAAAGATTGAGTTAATAATTAAAAAAGATAATAAAAAATAATAAATTTTAATAATTTTTTAGTTTTTTTTAAATATTCTCTCTTCATTAATTTCATAATTTTGAAACTCTCTTTGCTCTTTTATTGTACCATCTCTCTTCATTAATTTCAAATTTTAGTATAGATTTTTTCGTTGAAATTAGAAACGTATTTCATTTTGGTCTTTAAGATTTTTTAAAATTATTAATTTATTTTTAAATTTATATTCTAAAAGATAAATTACTAAAATGGCATCTAAAAATTTATATTGATAAAAATAATTTGAATAAATTACTAAAATAATACTCAAAAGATCATATCATTGAAAAAAAATCCCAAAAAATATTAACGACAAATAAGTCATCAAAAAATTTAAAAACACGATAAAAAGAACTATATATTAAATATTAAATATATATTCTAAAAAATGACTTTAGAGATTAAATTTTGACTCAAATATTTATAATTATTATTAAAAAAAAGATCTTTTGATCCTTAAATTTAGTAATTTTTTGTCAAGTGGAATTTCTTTGTAAAAAAAATTATTGTTAATGACCATATTTTTTCCAAAAATAGAAAGAAAAATCTAGAGATCAAATTTTATTCCGAATTTTTTTGTACATTTTCTAAATATTTATTCAAATATTGCCACAAAATTGTAGATCAAATAAATAACTTGTTTGCTAAATATAAAAGTTTTATTGTTGCTTACAAAAATATAATATTCATTGGGTTTTTTTTGCTGTATCTTCAAATTATTCAGGAGTTGTTTTGTTAATAACATCTTTTTAAAAAAAATTTGTCTATCTTTTTAAAAAAATTTTGTCTGCAGTTAAATCTTTCGGGTACCAAATTAGTAGTTAACTCAAATAACTTTTAAAAATAAGAACAACAAATAAGCCATGAATGGTTAATCCGTGTTGATTATCGGAAACATCTAAAAGTTTATCGTTGATCCATGAATTACTACATGCACAAGATGAGATTCGAATCTCCCGATACTTACTTAAGCGAACTAGTAAGTTAACCATTAGACCAACCCAAGTTAGTTAAGTTCATGAATAGTTTGAAAATATAAAAAAATAATCAATGAATATTATATATTTTATAAGCAGACAAAAAACTTTTATATTTAACAAACTTATTCATTTGGTTTAAATTTTTATAAAAAATATTTGAATAATTATTTAAAAAACATACGTAAAAGATTAGAATAAATTTTGCTAAAATGTTCTAATAACACTATTTATAAATACATAAGTGGGAGGGTTTATTTAAAAGATAACAATTAAAAAAAATTAAGTTTCAATGACAATGATAGTACTGAATGCTTTTTTATTGGTATTCTTACAATGTTCTTAAAATTATTCATTTGGTAAAATTCTTAGTTTTTACTTAGATAATTTAGGATTCAAATGATGAGTAAGTTATTTGAATTTTAAAAATTTATAAATGAATTCCTATACTAAGAAAATTCAATTAGGTTATTTTCAATAATTATTTTTTATTAAAAAAATATTTTTTAAATATTTATTTTTATATTTGATGTAAGATAAATTATATAGAATGTTATAAAAATAAATAATTCTAAAATTATTACTTTTTATTAAAAAAATAACTAATAAGAATTTAATTATAAATTCAATTACAAATGTTTAAACCCTTGACTTACAGGTAAAATTATTGGTTTCTATTTTAAGATGTGACCAATGATAGTTAAGTCATACATATAAAAAGAGTAAACTATTATTTTTATCTATGAAATATCAGAACGTTGATAAATTTATCTACAAATAGATAAAACTATCATTTCTATTCATAAAAGATGGACTACTGCTAACGAAACTATCCAAACCCTAAAAAATTATTTGAAATCTCTAAAATTTCTTCTAATATAACCTAACTCTATCTCTTTTTACTCCACACCACCATTCTTTCAATCTCAAACTCTACCACCACCCAAATTCTTGCTCACCACCACTGTCATCACTGCCTCTTTATCTAATACCACGACAAAGACAGAAATAGAGTAATAACAATGGTAGCTTTGTAGTAGTGATTTCAGCGACCTTTAGTAGCAGCAGCGGCGACAAGATTTGCGCGCGTCCTTGTTTGAAATTATGTGTTCACCACCATTGATCCTCCATCAAATAAGGATCGTGAACGTTTTTTGTCTTCCTTCGTAAGCACGTATGAGGTCCTGCATGGTGGTGGTATTCTCGATTCCCTAGAGCTCTGCTTCGATGACCCAATCCTTGGTCTTCGTGTTACTTTTTACAAGAATATCGTGGACTCTAATTAGGACCATCTCCGATAACAGCTTCCGCGCCAGCATTTCGACTTGGAATCACTACTCATAGAGCTTCGAGGTTGGGGACTAAGGAGTTCGAAGATTCGGCAATATGTCATCGTTGTGGTCTTTTTTAATTTTCAATTTTTGTTGTTTCATTCTCTAATTCTACATGTCCATAATCTGACTTATTATTGAATTATAGATCTGTGATTGTTGAATTTAAATGCTCCACTTCTATTGTTAGAATTTAAATTTGTGTTTACAGTTCTATTGGTTCTTTTGTTGAATCTGTAATAATATGGATTTGTTGAGGTATTGTTATTTGAATTTAAATCTAAATGCTCTTCCTCTTCAAAATGAACTTCCAACCGTAATGAGTAACTTTTTCTTTTAGTCATTTTCTCGGTTTCAGCTTTCTCTCTCACTCTTCCTCCCTCACTCGATGGTGGTAGTAAAGAGAAGGATTTTGGGATAATGATGACGACAGTAATGGTGGTGGTTGGGGATAAGAGTGGTAGTGAGAAAGGATTTAGGTGGGAGTGGTGGTGTGGAGTAAAAAGAAAAGTTAGAATTAGATTAAATTAGAGGATATTTTGATAATTTCAAATAATTTTTTAGAGTTTGAGTAATTTTATTAGCAAAAGTCTATTTTTTATAATTAGAAATAATAATTTTATTTATTCATGAATAAATTTATCAGCATTCTAAATTTTTATAGATTATAAATAAAAATGATAGCTTACTCCATATAAAAATAATTAGTATTAGACTTTATCCACCGTTATTTATAAACTTCTTAAATTTCTTTTTATATAATAATATAAAATTATTTAAAATGCTAATGCACGCATATAAATAAATTGAATTTTAAAAGCTATTAATCAAACACTTAGATTAATATATCGATTCAAAGTAAAAGTAATTTTATTAGCCTTTAATTGATATTTTGAATTATTGGATAAATAATAAATTTTGATTTAGCAAATAAGCGTGAGAGATACAAGAGCGTAACACACAGGGTGAAGATCAACAAACATAAAGAAAGGATCTCAATATGCTACGTTGTGTTTCGTGGTGAAGATATTGAGATTCAAAGCTCCAAGCCTCCAAATACGAAACCTTTACTTACAATGAGTTTAGAAAAAAAGTACAAGATATCAAATCCCTTGGCTGTAAGGTTAGGCTTACAAGGTTTTGGACTTTTGGGCTTTTGGCACAGTGAGGATACGGAGCTTTGCAATTTAAGAAAACATATTGAAATTCTTGGGTATGTACAATGTTTTGTTTTGTTGTGCTTTTAATACAATAATATCAGTGTTGGGCTTTATCTTATCATAAAAAAAAAATAAAAAATAAAAACTTAGGTGCAGTCAATTTCATATAAAATTGATAGTTGAAAAATATTAAATAATTTAACTGATTTGATTAAATTTATTTCATGTAAAGTTGATAGTTGAGAACTGTTAAATGATTTGACTGATTTAATTAAATTTTTATTTAACGACTTTCAAGTATCAATTTTATATAAAATTGACTGCACCTGAGTTTCTACCAAAAAATTTTTTTAAGATTTCATATTTCTTAGGTAACTAATTTTTCTCTATTTTACTAGCACTGTCTACAAAAGGGAAGATCAGCTACATAGCCTGTTCCTACGCTTCAAACCTTAAAGTAGCAATTTAACAATTTTATTTATGTATGAAAACAAAAATTATTTCATACAGATTCAAATAAAATATAAAGTAATAATAGATTAGGATATTTAAATTTTGGATTTTAGTTCACAGTTTAACTTAAGAAGTGTATATATTAAAGAATTTTTTACAAGAAAAAAGGAGACAATTTTTCGCGCACTTAGAATTTCTTAATAGTTACATCTCAATATATTACAAGTATCAGTATCTACAATCCTGGCTTTAACATAATTTGTCTCCACTGTTGTATAATAATAAGAAATATTCCCTTAACTATTTCTCATCATATGTATAAAGTATAAACGGTCTAAAGAGAAAATCATATTAATGAAGCAATTTTTTGTACCTGATGCAAAAGGTAGGTGGCATGGCTTGCTATTATGTATTTAAGAAATGATTGTTCCAATTCAATGTTTCCTGATAAATGAAAGTAGACTTGATTGAGATAAATTGAACTTGACACTAAAAAAAGGTGGAAGTCAAATCATTAGTGAAAGATGAAGATTAATTGAGATAAATCTTGATTAGAAGCAAACAATGTGATTCAGAATCTGTAAGAAATGATTAATATTATTATTACCTTGAATGCATTAAGCAGTGCATAGGGTGGTTAATCTGACGGATTTTTGTTCTATCTTATTCGATTCTGTCTCATTTTACAATAATTTACATAAAACTTGCCTTTTTTTATTGATAAATAGTAAAAAGTTAAATCCTAACTCGTTTTTATGTGTATTTATCCTGCTTTTATAATTATTAAAAGGTTTAATTATTCTCCAGGTCTCTATAGTTTTACTGAATTTTTAATTAGGTCCTTATACTTTTTTTTTTCAATTGGGTCCCTATACATTATTTTTTGTTCCAATTTAGTCCCTGTTAACGTTAAACGTCAAAAAATGTTAGTAAATTGTGAAATTACTTGTATACCCTTAGAGACTCAATTGAAAAGAAAAAAAGTATAGGGATCTAATTGAAAATTCGGTGAAACTATAAATAATCAATGAAAGATATTCATATAATTCTTTTTATTTTGTCAATATTATTCTTTTTGCTTATTTATATACAAATTATACCAAAAATTCCTTTTATCTGTTTGCAGCTTCTTTGCAGTAGCAGCCAAAATGTTGATCTCAATATAGAACATAGCGGCATAGCCTTATTAGCCATATTAGGAATTTATAGGATCACTTCTCAAATCTCAACACAGTTCAATAACTACAACATTTAATTAATTGATCGATTTTCACCCAGAATAACTCAAATTTTTGTTAAACAAATAGATATAACATACTCAATCAACTAAAAAAGAAAAAAATTATCACTATATATTTGAATGATGAGTAGAATCTACTACACTATAACAAATTTAGACAACAATGATTCAAAAAGGCAGACATGATTTACTTATACAATTCGAACAATTTCAAAACAGAACACTTATACTGATGATCTAGGTAGAATATTTGAAATTGATACTTCATTGACCAAAGGGTCCTTATCAAAAGCATTTGATGTTGGCTCTTCTTTGATCTTTCTTCCAACTGAAAATACAGGATGATTAGGAATAGGAAGTGTCATTGTCTCATAACCACTGTGGACATTGTTGGCCGATCTATTGCATCTTCTTGTACACATAATAAACCAATATGTAACCTTAGATTTTCAAAGCCAACTAAGCTCTCAATCCACATCTATAATCTAATTATATTACAAACTCTACAAGAACATAAAATTTTCCTTCTTTTCCTCTAGATTTAACAGCAAAGGGTGTTGTGATGCATCTTCTAGTAGTTGTGAATGTTTGGAGATTAGCCAAACTGAAGTTGTTACAGCAGTGGACAGAGATATGTGACATTTTTCTCTTCCCTTTCTCTTCTAGGTAGTTCTATATTCCTTCCTCCTCTCTTACTATATATGGCAGCAAGATGCTAGTAATAATGATGATACCAAAGCAACAACATTAAGTACCTTGATTTTCTTGAGTAGCTCATAGCCTGTCATTCTTGGCATGCAATAGTATGTGATAAGCAAATTAACTTTGGACTTCTACAAAGCAGAAATTAATCCAATTAATAGCCCTTCTAAGCAGCTATGTTGCATGCAATCAGAGCTAGAAAGCTTTGATTCATAATCAGATAAAAGAGAGAAGAAAACTTACCCCATTCATGGCATTCTGCTCACTATCGGTCAAACCCAAGAACTCCAATTCCCTTGATAATGATCAATTAAACCCATAATCAATTAATTATAGATAAAATACATAATCAGAACTCATAATCAATTCAATTCTCTCAAAGGCATTTAATCAAACACCTTATCTCCAATCTCACCTCTTTCCTTATATCTAACATAATCAATTAATTACAAATAAAATACATAATCAGAACTCATAATCAAAATTTTTTAACACAACCAAAACTAATTTTAGCAAACTAAGCTTCACAACTAAATCAATTGGTTCTCCTTGTCATTCAGGATGCTGATTATCTAATCAAATAAAGTCAAATTATATACAAGCGGCAACAAAAAATAAACATAAGCAAAATTAGAGATATTTAACAATCAAGATTTCTCAACATTGTACCTGAAACATTAGAATCGGGAGAGGATGCTGTTTGACTACTAGTTGTTTTAAGCATAACATTTCTTTCATTTTTTAGTGTAGTGGGAAGAAGACATTATTGAGAAGAATTATTACCCAACGCTGACAGAAACCCACATGTTCATTCTACTCCCGATTTTTGCAATTCAAACAAATGAAAGCCATCTGACTGTTTCCTTCCCACATGCCACGTGGTCCCTTCATCTCCTCTGATCCAACAGTTGCAAATCATATTCCAACCCTATTACCCAACGCTGACAGAAACCCACATGTTCATTCTTCCCGATTTTTGCAATTCAACAAATGAAAGCCATCTGACTGTTTCCTTCCCACATGCCACGTGGTCCCTTCATCTCCTCTGATCCAACAGTTGAAAAACTAAAATAATATTCAATCATTACCTGTTGTTGCAGAATCAGTCCAGACAGCAAAACAGAGTCGAGGAGCGGCAATTCGAGGCAAGGCACCGCAAGGCACGGTGAGGCAAGGCGGGACGAGGGGATGCAATAGGCAAGACGAACGAGCGGAGCAGAACAAAACACCCGTAGGTGACGCAAAGGGACGACGACCACCCAGCGACGGACGACGACGACGCCATGGAAGATGGCAGCAGAGTGCAACGGAGGAGAAATGGGACCTTAGGAGAATAACTTGGGGGTAGTTAGAGTTCTTTGATTTTTGGGGACAAAATATAAAGGGTATTTATGATATTTTAAAAAAGTAGAGGTGTTTTTAATTAGGTCTTTCTATTATTTCAAATGGTTTTATGACGGTAGGGACTAAATTGAAAAAAAATTAATGTATAGAGACTCAATTGAAAAGAAAAAAAGTATAGGGACCTAATTGAAAATTCGGTGAAACTATAGGGACCTGCAGAGTAATTAAACCTTATTAAAATCCAATAAATAAAATTAAATTTTAAAATTTATATAACCATCATCAGATAGGACGGATATTACCTAAATTTGACCCCATCTTACCCAAGAATCTGCTCCACTAAAAATCTGTCTCAGTGCGAGACGAATAATTATCCGCCCCAAACGAATAGGGACATAGTAGATGTAACACCCTACCACACTAAGCTTTACGCTTAAGTCGTAAAACAGAGGTGGTGTGGTATTACGACCTCTAAAATAAAATGAGTACACATAATAGCAGAATAATTATAATATGCTAGGAGCCTTGAAGAATAGAGGAAATAAAAATCGCGAATATAAAAGCGCAACGCTCGAGAAATGAGTTAAATTGCGTGCTAAGAAAGCTACAGCTGTCAAGTGTAAAGTAACCCAAAACAGGAATAGAGAGTCAAAGATACAAAATAACGAGCTCCTGACTCAGCCTGCGAAGTCAAGACTAGCCGGAGAATATACACACATATATACATATATATACATATCCAAAATCCAAATGTACATAAACAAAATCCTGCCTCTCCATACACCTCTAGGAGGATAAAAAGGAATAAGTTATGTGGAGAGAAAGCTAAGTACATATATATACAGCATAGCATAACAAAATAACCCAGTAACCACTTTGCTTCAAGAGTCCAGACGCCTAACGAGATGCCTCTCGACCTGCATCTGAAAAAACAACATAGTATGGAATGAGAACCGGAGGTTCTCAGTATGGTAAAGGTGCCACACACATAATATATAAGGTCTTGGGAATGCCAAAGGCAATCCTAGAACGCCGACACTCAGATTATAGAGCTTAAAGTATTAAACAGAAGCCATAAAAGGTGGTTTTCTATGAGCATCTATACCTAACTTAACTTAATCTTAATTCTAAATCTCATACTGTCATTCCTCCATACCTCCAACTCCATCATGCATTTTCACAGACAAATAGACAGATAAAGGCAAGCATAAGAAGGTTACAAATACTGCATGTAACAAATACACATTTAACATGGCAAGTACATGTAGACACACCCAATTAAAGCACAAGCAAGTAATTCAAGTAATACGCATATGATGCATGCCTGTCCTATGGCTGATGAGGCTCATCTGTCGGTTATCCAGCCAACCCGACAAGTCTGAATTGCACTTAGACTGTCCCCCGACGTGCATCCTCAAGAGTCTATGCATAGCTTTATCTCAAATAATCAATATTGCTCAATGGGGGTAACATACCCGAGAATTTATATAGTGCCCGGTCACACTTACGTCATAGGGTCAACAGAGTATCGAGTATTCAACCTGGTACATGTGGTGGCAAGCCACGACACTTGATCCAGGGAATCTCGTATCTCAAATTATTCAAATTCATAAGCCATATAAATAATTCAATTATAATTTATCAACATCCACATCATTCTCAATCGCATCTCATTCATCATTATACGTCAATTATGTTCAATCCTTATCCTTCATTGTCACACCTCCCATTCCGTCCATCAATAGTTCCTATTCAAAACATAGTTTATTCTTTTCTAAATGAATCAAACTTAAAACATGCTCATTTTCTTAGTAACTCTAAATCAAACCATATAACTTTTGAATCTAAATCTTTTTAAATAATCATATAAACAAAATCTCTAATTTTTATAAAATTTCGGCAGCATCTCCTCTAAAACTCGGACTTTGCCACCCTTTTCGGGTCTAAACCTGCTTTCTGTTCAATCCAACATACCCTTCCTTATCATCATAACAATCACCACAATAAATCTACCTCAGATCAACAATTATACTCATACAAAATTCAAAGCCAACAACCAAAATTCAACTAAGAATCATAGTTCACAAATCCTAGGCTCATAACACAAAATACCTCATTATCACAACAATCTCCACAATAATTATACCTCAAAATCAGTAATTCACTAAATCACCGATTAATCCTCAAGCACCAAACCAACCATATTCATCAACAGGATACTAAATATTAAATATACACATGCAATCCAACTTATCCTATGGTCATCTAGCCTAAGTTTTCACAGAACTTTATATATTAAATGCAAGAAACCTAAACCATACCTTAGCCAATACCCAAGTATTATTCCAAGACAATTTTTCTAAAAGAACACAGCCCTCAAAGCCTCAACTAATCCGCTTCCTCCAAGTTCCAGTATTCACAATTTCAAGCTCCAATTATTTATTCACAACCTAATACACATTCATAACACATATATACCCAATTTAATACTCAAAGCTCAAATTCAATGAAAATAAAATAGAATTATCGTATCCTCACCTTACCCAAGCTTCACATAAGCAAGAGTGAACGTTTTCCTCAAGCTAATTGGATCCTAAAACATCAGAAATCAAAGAAATTCAATATTCCCACTTAAAATTCGAAAATTGGAGGAAGAGAAAGCTGAGAGTGATTAAGCAAGTTACCAGTGAAATTATTCCGGTAGAAACGTAGAGCTCGACGCGGTGAACGCGTGGCTACAAACGGTGCGGCGATCGGAGCTCGGACGGAGGAGTTACGTGCGTTGGAAAGTAACGTAAGGTTAGGGAAGGTTTTCTCTTCTCTCCCCTGCTATGGCTTCAGCATATCATTTGCTGAAATGGGGAGGAAGAAACCGTAATTCACTTAAACGTGCTGGGCTGGTTGGGCCCATGGGCCCGGTTTGGGGCCGGTTCAACCGGTCCGGCCCGTTCGGTTCAATTTTGGACTTTTTTTTTCGAAATAAGTGTCAAAATTCTCGTTTCGATGAGCTCTATCCTAATTTGATATAATATTCGCATTTCTAATCTTTCTTATTAAAAATTAATTTTTTGACTAATTATCTACTAATTAATCGGGGTTTACATTCTACCCACCTAACAAAGAATTTTGCCCTCAAAATTCAAATTCAGTTACCTGGAAAGAGATGTGGGTAGTCCTTTTGCATATCTGATTCGAGTTCCCAAGTATGTTCCTCGATACCAGCTCGACTCCAAGCTACTTTTACCAATGATACTTCCCTTCCTCGTAATCGTTTAATATTAGTATCATCAATTCTCACTGGAATTACTGGAAGTGTTAGATCTTCTTTTACTTGGATTGGTTCTGGTTCCAGAACATGACTTGCGTCAGGAGTGTACTTCCAATTCTCTTCAGGATCTCAAATGTTCCAATATAACAGGGATTCAGCTTCTTAGTCTTAATAGCTCTTCCCACTCCAGTGGTTGGTGTAACTTTTAGAAAGACATGCTCCCCTTCCTCAAATTCCAAAGGCTTTCGCCTCTGATCAGAATAACTTTTCTGGCGGCTCTGAGCTATAAGCATTCGACTACGAATCTTCTTTATCTGCTCAGTTGTTTCAGCTATCACCTCAGGCCCTAATAAACTCCTTTCTCCAGTTTCATACCAACACAACGGAGATTGACATTTTCTGCCATACAGAGCCTCATATGGAGCCATTTCAATGCTTGCATGATAACGATTATTATAAGCAAATTCTATTAATGGCATATACCGATCCCAGCTAGCTGGCTGGTCCAAAACACAAGCCCTTAGCATATCCTCCAAGGTCTGAATAGTTCTCTCTGACTGACCATCTGTCTGAGGGTGATACGCAGTACTAAAACTTAATTGAGTCCCAAATGCACGCTGAAAAGCTCCCCAGAATCTTGATGTAAAGCGAGGATCCCTGTCAGAAATAATGGTAGAAGGCACGCCATGCAACCTAACAATCTCTTTAATATACATTCGAGCTAATTCTTCCATTGTGCAACTTATTCGGATAGGAAAAAAATGAGCTGATTTCGTCAATCGGTCCACAACCACCCAAATAGCGTCACAACCAGACCGTGTTCTAGGCAAACCTATCATAAAATCCATTCGATACTCTCCCATTTCCATTGTGGAATCTCTAAAAGCTGAAGGGTTCCTGATGGTCTCTGATGCTCAATTTTAACCTTCTGACACGTTAAACATTTAGACACATACAATGCCACATCATTTTTCATACCTGGCCACCAGAACATCGCTTTCAGATCCTGATACATTTTAGTACTCCCTGGATGAATTGAGAACCCACTCTTATGAGCTTCCTTCAAGATACTTTGTCGCAGGTCTCCAACATTAGGCACAATAATCCGGTTCTTGAACCTCCATAAACCATCCAGACCTTCTGACACTCTCCACGGTTTTCCCTGTTCAACTGCTGGTAATACCTTACGTAACGCTTCACTATCTCGATGAGCCTTCAGAAGTTCTAATTTAAAATCACTTGAAATCTGCAACTGACTCAAACATAGGATTCCATATTCTTCTCTAATTCCCAAATTCAAACCTTGAAATGCCCTTAGTAATTCTTCCTCCCGTAGCATCATCCAAGCTGCATATAAAGACTTCCGACTCAAAGCGTCCGCCACAACGTTCGCTTTTCCCGGATGATAATTCAATTCAAAATCATAATCTTTCAAAAGCTCCATCCACCTCCTCTGACGCATATTTAACTCTTTCTGCTCAAAAAGATACTTCAAACTCTTATGGTCTGAGAAAACATGAAACTTAACGCCATAGAGGTAGTGCCTCCAGATCTTTAAAGCAAACACAACAGCAGCAAGTTCTAAATCACGTGTCGGATAGTTCATCTCATGCGGCCTTAACTGTCGTGAGGTGTATGCCACAACATTCTGGTGCTGCATCAGAACGCACCCTAAACCCTACAGTGATGTATCACAGTACACTTCAAACGGTTCACTTGATTCGGGCAATACCAATACAGGTGCAGTAGTCAACCTGTGCTTTAATGCTTGGAAGCTCTCTTCACATTTCGGAGTCCAGACAAAAGGCGTATCCTTCCTAGTCAATTTAGTTAAAGGTAAGGCGAGCTGTGAAAATCCCTTAATGAATCTCCGATAATACCCCGCCAAACCTAGGAAACTCCTGATCTCTGTCACTGAAGTTGGTCGCTCCCGATTCATCACTGCTTCTACCTTAGCAGGATCCACAGCTATCCCCTGCTTACTCACCACATGGCCGAGAAACTTCACTTCACTCTTCCAGAACTCACATTTAGATAACTTAGCATATAACTTCCTGTCTCTTAGAATTTGCAGCACAGTTCGCAAGTGTTCAGCATGTTCCCCTTCAGACTTAGAATAAACAAGAATGTCATCAATAAAGACAATAACAAACTTGTCCAGATACGGTCGAAAAATCCTGTTCATATAATCCATAAATACGGCCGGAGCATTAGTTAATCCAAAAGACATCACCGTATACTCATAATGACCATAACGTATCCTGAAAGCAGTTTTCGGAATATCCTCATCTCTAACCCTTATCTGATGATATCCGGATCGCAGATCAATCTTAGAAAATACACCAGCACCCTGTAACTGATTCATTAGATCATCGATTCTAGGCAACGGATATTTGTTCTTCACAGTGATCTTATTCAACTGCCGATAGTCGACACACAACCGCATACTCCCATCTTTCTTCTTTACTAGTAACACTGGTGCTCCCCACGGAGAAACACATGGTCGGATGAAATGCTTACCTAATAGATCTTCCAGCTGAGCTTTCAGTTCAGCCATTTCTAAAGGTGACATCCTATAAGGAGTAATCAAAATCGGGCCGGCTCCAGGCACCAACTCAATTACGAATTCAACTTCCTGGTTAGGTGAAAATTCATTAATATCATCCGGAAACACATCTGAAAATTCACATACAACCGGAATCTGCTCTAAACTCTGATCATCACCTGATACTCCCGCAGTTAATAACATAATACCCTGACATTTAGTTCCAGAACAGTTTACTATCATAGAATTCAAATAGTAACTATTCACCACAACCGATGCTTCTGACCCTTCCGGCATAAACTGTACTGACTTCTCAGAACAATCAAGCAAAACATGATTCTTGGATAACCAATCCAATCCCAAAATGAGATCAAGACCAGTCATAGGCAAACAAATCAAATTATGCACAAATTCACGTTGCTGTACTCGAAAAAGAACTTGTGGACATCCTATCCTAGTCACCATAGCTTCATTAGTAGCATTATATACTTTCAAATCATAACCTAAAACCACCATTCTCAATCCTAACTCATTGGCCTTTTCAAATGCAATAAATGAATGACTTGCTCCTGAATCTGCATTTAAGATCTTACCAGTCATTTCACAATTACCTCTAATCAGTGTCTCAGATCCCTCAGCACCTATGGTAGAAGTGGTGTATACTCTTCCCGGCTGCTGCACCCTACCAGTCTCATACTTCTTCTTCTTTGGGCAATTAGTGGCCATGTATTCGGGCTATCCACAGGAATAGCATACTCCAAGTCCTAATCTGCACGGAACTCCAGGATGATACTTTCCGCACTTCTGACAATTCAGATCCTGCTGTGGCTGCTTCCGAAACCTTTTTCCTTGACTAGCATTAGTATTCGGCCTTCTGTAATTACCTTGACCCCTGAGTCTGCTGCGGAACAAAGCCTCCATGCTTGAAATTTCTACCTCTCGGAGCAAAGCTCCTCCCTGAAGGCCTCTGAAAAGGTACCCTCAAACTCTCTTTCTCTGCTGCCGCCTTCCTCACACAATCCTCAGCCACCCTACTCTTATTCACCAATTTAGAAAACACCCTGATCTCCATTGGAGCAACGAAGCTCAGAATATCACTCCGAAGACCTCCTTCATATTTAATACATTTCCATTCAGCAAAATCTTCAGGCGCACCTTGACAGATATAAGAAAAGCGACACAACTCCTCAAACTTACTAGTATACTCAGCAATAGTCATCTGTCCTTATTTTAACTGCATTAATTCAAGTTCCTTGGCATTTCTGGCTGAATCAGAAAAGTATTTCTTATAGAATTCTGTCCGGAAAACTTCCCAAGGAATCACAATACCATCAGGCTGTAGGATACGTCGGGTTCGCTGCCACCAATACTGAGCTTCACCTTGCAATTGATAAGTTCCAAATTCAACTCATTACTCTTCAGGAACCTGTTGTGCCTGTAACGCCCTTTCCATAGCCTGAATCCAGTTATCTGCATCAGTGGGATTTGAGGTTCCCCTGAAGGTCGGAGGATGAACTTTCAGAAATGTAGCAAGTGTCATAGGACCATCCTCATCATTATGATTTCCATGATAACCCTGATTTATCTGATTACCCAATGCCTCAGCTGTCGCCTGCACAGCTGCAGCCATATTTCCCAAGGCAGCCATAAAGTCTACTGGATCAGTCCCTATAGGGGCAGGAGTAACAGTGCCTGTCCTACCTCTACCTCGCCCGCGACCGCGTTCACGAGTCGACATCTGGTCGCTGTACACACCAAACAAGTGATATTAAGTTGATCAGTCTCAATATCGCAGGTCTAATGCTTTAAGTTCCAAATGCATGCTCATAGACATTTATGCCATATATATCAGTAAGATATCCTAATAGCACATAAACACATATACAGAGAATGCACAGAAGTACAATCAGTCCGTCTTTCAGGCTCTATAGGAACGAACTGCTCTGATACCATAATGTAACACCCTATCACACTAAGCTTTACGCTTAAGTCGTAAAACAGAGGTGGTGTGGTATTACGACCTCTAAAATAAAATGAGTACACATAATAGTAGAAGAATTATAATATGCTAGGAGTCTTGAAGAATAGAGGAAATAAAAATCGCGAATATAAAAGCGCAACGCTCGAGAAATGAGTTAACTTGCGTGCTAAGAAAGCTACAGCTGTCAAGTGTAAAGTAACCCAAAACAGGAATAGAGAGTCAAAGATACAAAATAACGAGCTCCTGACTCAGCCTGCGAAGTCAAGACTAGCCGGAGAATATACACACATATATACATATATATATATATATATCCAAAACCCAAATGTACATAAACAAAATCCTGCCTCTCCATACACCTCTAGGAGGATCAAAAAGAATAAGTTATGTGGAGAGAAAGCTAAGTACATATATATACAGCATAGCATAACAAAATTACCCAGTAACCACTCCGCTTCAAGAGTCCAGACGCCTAACGAGATGCCTCTCGACCTGCATCTGAAAATAACAACATAGTATGGAATGAGAACCGGAGGTTCTCAGTATGGTAAAGGTGCCACACACATAATATATAAGGTCCTGGGAATGCCAAAGGCAATCCTAGAACGCCAACACTCAGATTATAGAGCTTAAAGTATTAAACAGAAGCCATAAAAGGTGGTTTTCTATGAGCATCTATACCTAACTTAACTTAATCTTAATTCTAAATCTCATACTGTCATTCCTCCATACCTCCAACTCCATCATGCATTTTCACAGACAAATAGACAGATAAAGGCAAGCACAAGAAGGTTACAAATACTGCAGGTAACAAATACACATTTAACATGGCAAGTACATGTAGACACACCCAATTAAAGCACAAGCAAGTAATTCAAGTAATATGCATATGATGCATGCCTGTCCTATGGCTGATGAGGCTCATCTATCGGTTATTCAGCCAACCCGACAAGTCTGAATTGCACTTAGACTATCCCCCGACGTGCATCCCCAAGAGTCTATGCATAGCTTTATCTCAAATAATCAATATTGCTCAATGGAGGTAACATACCCGGGAATTTATATAGTGCCCGGTCACACTTACGTCGTAGGGTCAACAGAGTATCGAGTATTCAACCTGGTACATGTGGTGGCAAGCCACGACACTTGATCCAGGGAATCTCGTATCTCAGATTATTCAAATTCATAAGCCATATAAATAATTCAATTATAATTTATCAACATCCACATCATTCTCAATCGCATCTCATTCATCATTATACGTCAATTATGTTCAATCCTTATCCTTCATTGTCACACTGATGAGCGGATATTTTATACGCTTTTTGGGGGTAATTTCATGTAGATTTTAGTATGTTTTAATTGGTTTTTAGTAGAATATTATTGGTTTTTAGGCAAAAATTATATTTCTGGACTTTACTATGAGTTTGTGTGTTTTTCTTTGATTTCAAGTATTTTCTGGCTGAAATTGAAGGAGCTGAGCAAAAATCTGAGTTAGGCTGAAAAAGGACTGCTGATGCTGTTGGATTCTGACCTCCCTGCACTCGAAATGGATTTTTTGGATCTACAGAAGTCCAATTGACGCGCTCTCAACGGCGTTGGAAAGTAGACATCCAGGGCTTTCCAGAAATATATAATAGTCCATACTTTGCGCGAAGATAGACGACGTAACTTGGCATTGAACGCCAAGTACATGCTGCTGTCTGGAGTTAAACGCCAGAAACACGTCATGATCCGGAGTTGAACGCCCAAAACACGTTATAACATGGAGTTCAACTCCAAGAAAAGCCTCAGTTCGTGGATAGCTTTAGTCTCAGCCCCAGCACACACCAAGTAGGCCCCAGAAGTGGATTTCTGCACCAATTATCTTAGTTTACTCATTTTCTGTAAACCTAGGTTACTAGTTTACTATTTAAACAACTTTTAGAGACTTATTTTGTATCTCATGACATATTTTCAGATCTGAATTACATACTTTTTGACGGCATGAGTCTCTAAACTCCATTGTTGGGGGTGAGGAGCTCTGCAGCGTCTCGATGAATTAATACAATTCCTTTATCTTCCATTCAAACACGCTTGTTCTTATCTAAGATGTTCATTCGCGCTTAATTATGGAGAAGGTGATGATCCGTGACACTCATCACCTTCCTCAATTCATGAACGTGTTCCTGACTACCACCTCCGTTCTACATCAGATTGAATGAGTATCTCTTAGATTCATTACTCAGAATCTTCGTGGTATAAGCCGGATTGATGGCAGCATTCATGAGAATCCGGAAAGTCTAAACCTTGTCTGTGGTATTCTGAGTAGGATTCTGGGATTGAATGATTGTGACGAGCTTCAAACTCCTGAAGGCTGGGCGTTAGTGACAAACGCAAAAGAATCAATGGATTCTATTCCAACCTGATTGAGAACCGACAGATGATTAGCCATGCTGTGACAGAGCATAGGAACGTTTTCACTGAGAGGATGGGAAGTAGCCATTGACAACGGTGACACCCTACATAGAGCTTGCCATGGAAGGGACTTTGCGTGTGGAAAAGGATTTCAAGGAAGAGTTGAAGTTCAGAGGACAAAGCATCTCCAAAACTCCAACATATTTCTCATTACTGCACAACAAGTAACGCTTTTATTCTCTTTTATTTTTCTAATCTAATATTCCAACTGATAATTTTAATTAATATCCTGACTAAGAATAATAAGATAAACATAGCTTGATTCAAACCAATAATCTCCGTGGGATCGACCCTTACTCACGTAAGGTATTACTTGGACGACCCAGTGCACTTGCTGGTTAGTTGTGCGGATCACAAATTCGTGCACCAAGTTTTTGGCGCCGTTGCCGGGGATTATTCGAGTTTGAACAACTAAAGGTTTATTTTATTTCTTAGATTAGGAATAATTTATTTTTATTGTTATAGAGTCATTAAATCTTGATAGGATAGTTTCTTTTCAAAATTTATTATTTTTCTTAATTAATTGCTAATTTTCGTGAGTTTAGTGTCTTGTTCTAAGTTTGGTGTCAATTGCATATTTTATATTTTTTTTTAAAAAAAAAATTTCGACTTGTGTTCTTTGTTCTTCATTGATCTTCAAGTTGTTCCTGTTTATTTTTCTTGTTTGATCTCAAGTTTTTCTTGTTTTGTGTCTTTTCTTGTTTTCTTGTGCTTTTTCAAAACATTAACTTTCAAAAATTTATATTTTTATCCATAAATATGATACATTTTTAAAATCAACATTGAAGTTACTGCCCAATTGGCTAGAGCATTGGTAGTTATTCTTGATAATTGGGTATCTTCTTTGGAATCTTTTTCAAAAATAATTTTTCTTTGATTGAATCTTGTGCCAAACTCTAAGTTTGGTGTTTTCTTGTTGATCTTTCTTTAATTTTCGAAAATTTGTCTTGGTTTTCTAAAAATTTTAAGTTTGGTGTTCTTTCTTTTGTTCTTGGTGTTCTTGTGAATCTTCAAGGTGTTCTTGAGTCTTTCTTGTGTTTTGATCTTAAAATTTTTAAGTTTGGTGTTCCTTGGTGTTTTCCCTCCAAAATTTTCGAAAACAAGGAGCATTGGATCTAAAAATTTTAAGTCTTGTGCCTTTTGCATATTTTTCTCTTTCATCATAAAATTCAAAATTCAAAAAATATATATATATATATATATATATATATATATTTTCTAACTAATTTTGAACTATATTTTTCGAAAATTTTATATAAAAATTCAGATTTCAATTTCAAAATATTTCCAATTTCTTTTATTTATTTCGTTTTTTTATTTTATTTTATAAAAAAAAAATAATAATAAATAAATAATATCAACATATATATCATCTCTTTTATTCCATCATGGAATTAAGTGGGAATGAACAGTCCAGGAGGACTCTGGGGTCATATGCTAACCCCACTACTGCTTCATATGGGAGTAGTATCTGTATACCCTCCATTGGAGTTAGTAGCTTTGAGTTGAATCCTCAGCTCATTATCATGGTGCAGCAAAACTACCAGTATTCCGGTCTTCCACAGGAAGAACCTACAGAGTTTCTGGCACAATTTTTACAAATTGCTGACACAGTACATGATAAGGAAGTAGATCAGGATGTCTACAGATTATTACTGTTTCCGTTTGCTGTAAAAGATCAAGCTAAGAGATGGTTAAATAACCAGCCTAAGAACAGCATAAAAACATGGAAACAGCTGTCAGAAAAATTCCTGAATCACTATTTCCCTCCAAAACGGATGACACAGCTAAGGCTAAGCATCCAAGGCTTCAAACAAGGAGATAATGAATCCCTTTATGATGCCTGGGAGAGATACAGAGAGATGCTAAGAAAATGCCCCTCTGAAATATTTTCAGAGTGGGTGCAATTAGACATCTTCTACTATGGGCTTACAGAAAGAGCTCAGATTTCTCTAGACCACTCAGCTGGTGGATCTATACATATGAGAAAAACAATTGAAGAAGCTCAAGAGCTTATTGATACAGTTGCCAGAAATTAGCATCTGTACCTAAGCAGTGAATCTTCCATGAAAGAAGAAGCTAAAACAGTAACTGCTGAACTCAGTCCTGTAGATCAGGCTACTGAAATTGTGATCAATACTTTTCAAAACACAAACAATCCCTAGTAATGGCTCCAAAGACTTGGTGCTCAATACCATGGCATAAACACAATTTCGCACAACTAACCAGCAAGTGCACTGGGTCGTCCAAGTAATAAACCTTACGCGAGTAAGGGTCGATCCCACGGAGATTGGTGGTATGAAGCAAGCTATGGTCATCTTGTAAATCTCAGTCAGGCAGACTCAAATGGGTATAGTGGTAAACGAATAAAGCATAAAGATAAAGATAGAGATACTTATGTATATCATTGATGTAAGAGCTTCAGACAAGTATATGAAGATGCCTTCCCTTCCGTCTCTCTGCTTTCCTACTGTCTTCATCCAATCCTTCTTACTCCTTTCCATGGCAAGCTCGTGTAGGGTTTCACCATTGTCAGTGGCTACCTCCCATCCTCTCAGTGAAAATACGTCCCTGATGCTCTGTCACAGCATAGGCTAATCATCTGTCGGTTCTCGGTCAGGCGCGGAATAGAATCCAGTGATTCTTTTGCGTCTGTCACTAACGCCCCGCCTTCGGAGTTTGAAGCACGTCACAGTCATTCAATCATTGAATCCTACTCAGAATACCACAGACAAGGTTAGACCTTCCGGATTCTCTTGAATACCGCCATCGGTTCTTGCCTATACCACGAAGACTCTGATCTCACGGAATGGCTGGCTCGTTTGTCAGGCGAGCAGTCGGTTGTCAGGCGATCAACCATGCATCGTGCAATCAGAAATCCAAGAGATATTCACTAAGCCTCGTATGCTTGTAGAACAAGAGTGGTTGTCAGTCACTTTGTTCATGAGTGCGAATGGTGATGATCGTGACAATCATCACCTTCATCAAGTTGAAGAACAAGTGATATCTTGGACAAAGAACAAGCGGAATTGAATAGAAGAACAATAGTAATTGCATTAATACTCGAGGTACAGCAGAGCTCCACACCTTAATCTATGGTGTGTAGAAACTCCACCGTTGAAAATACATAAGAACAAAAGTGATCATTGGTTTCGGCCCCAGAGAGGGAACCAGAAGAACCAAGATGAAAATACAATAGTAAAAGGTCCTACTTATAGAGAACTAGTAGCCTAAGGTGTACAAAGATGAGTAAATGACATAAAAATCCACTTCCGGGCCCACTTGGTGTGTGCTTGGGCTGAGCAATGAAGCATTTTCGTGTAGAGACTTGTCTTGGAGTTAAACGCCAGCTTTTATGCCAGTTTGGGCGTTTAACTCCCAATTAGGTGCCAGTTCCGGCGTTTAACGCTGGAATTTCTGTAGGTGACTTTGAACGCCGGTTTGGGCCATCAAATCTTAGGCAAAGTATGGACTATCATATATTGCTGGAAAGCCCAGAATGTCTACTTTCCAACGCCGTTGAAAGCGCGCCAATTGGGCTTCTATAGCTCCAGAAAATCCACTTCGAGTGCAGGGAGGTCAGAATCCAACAGCATCTGCAGTCCTTTTCAGTCTCTGAATCAGATTTTTGCTCAAAACCTTCAATTTCAGCCAGAAAATACCTGAAATCACAGAAAAACACAAAAACTCATAGTAAAGTCCAGAAAAGTGAATTTTAACTAAAAACTAATAAAAATATAATAAAAACTAACTAAAAGATACTAAAAACATACTAAAAACAATGCCAAAAAGTGTATAAATTATCCGCTCATCACAACACCAAACTTAAATTGTTGCTTGTCCCCAAGCAACTTAAGATCAAATAAGATAAAAAGAAGAGAATATGCAATGAACTCCAAAAACATCTATGAAGATCAGTATTAATTAGATGAGCGGGGCTTTTACTTTTTGTCTCTGAATAGTTTTGGCATCTCACTCTATCCTTTGGAACTCAGAATGATTGGCTTCTTTAGGAACTCAGAATCCAGATAGTGTTATTGATTCTCCTAGTTAAGTATGATGATTCTTGAACACAGCTTTTTATTGAGTCTTGGCCGTGGCCCAAAGCACTTTGTCTTCCAGTATTACCACCGGATACATACATGCCACAGACACATAATTGGGTGAACCTTTTCAGATTGTGACTCAGCTTTGCTAAAGTCCCCAATTAGAGGTGTCCAGGGTTCTTAAGCACACTCTTATTGCCTTGGATCACAACTTTATTCTTTTCTCTCTTTTTTTTTTCGAAATTTTTTTTTTGTATTCACTGCTTTTTCTTGCTTCAAGAATCATTTTTATGATTTTTCAGATCCTCAGTAACATGTCTCCTTTTTCATCATTCTTTCAAGAGCCAATATTCATGAACCACAAATTCAAAAGACATATGCACTGTTTAAGCATACATTCAGAGAACAAAAATATTGCCACCACATCAGAATAATTAAACTATTATAAAATTCAAAATTCATACAATTCTTTCCTTTTCAATTAAGCACGTTTTTATTTAAGAAAGGTGATGGATTCATAGGACATTCATAACTTTAAGGCATAGACACTAAGATACTAATGATCACAAGACACAAACATGGACAAACATAAAGCATAAAATTCGAAAAACAGAAGAGTAAAGAACAAGGAAATCAAAGAACGGGTCCACCTCAGTGATGGCGGCTCTTTCTTGCTCTTGAAAGTCCTATGGAGTGCTTGAGCTCCTCAATGTCTCTTCCTTGTCTTTGTTGCTCCTCCCTCATGATTCTTTGATCTTCTCTAATCTCATGGAGGAGAATGGAGTGTTCTTGGTGCTCCACCCTTAGTTGTCCCATGTTGGAACTTAATTCTCCTAGGGAGGTGTTTAGTTGCTCCCAATAGTCTTGTGGAGGAAAGTGCATCCCTTGAGGTATCTCAGGGATCTCATGATGAGAGGGGTCTCTTGTGTGCTCCATCCTTTTCTTGGTAATGGGCTTATCCTCATCAATGGTGATGTCTCCCTCTATGTCAACTCCAACTGAATAACAGAGGTGACAAATGAGGTGAGGAAAGGCTAACCTTGCTAAGGTAGAAGACTTATCCGCCACCTTGTAGAGTTCTTGGGCTATGACCTCATGAACTTCCACTTCTTCTCCAATCATGATACTATGAATCATGATGGCCCGGTCTAGAGTAACTTCGGACCGGTTGCTAGTGGGAATGATTGAGCGTTGGATAAACTCCAACCATCCTCTAGCCACGGGCTTGAGGTCATGCCTTCTTAATTGAACCGGCTTGCCTCTTGAATCTCTCTTCCATTGTGCGCCCTCTTCACATATGACTGTGAGGACTTGGTCCAACCTTTGATCAAAGTTGACCCTTCTTGTGTAAGGATGTTCATCTCCTTGCATCCTAGGCAAGTTGAACGCCACCCTCACACTTTCCGGACTAAAATCCAAGTATTTCCCCCGAACCATTGTGAGATAACTCTTTGGATCCGGGTTCACACTTTGATCATGGTTCTTGGTGATCCATGCATTGGCATAGAACTCTTGAACCATCAAGATCCTGACTTGTTGAATGGGGTTGGTAAGCACTTCCCAACCTCTTCTTCGGATCTCATGGCGGATCTCCGGATATTCACCCTTTTTGAGTAAAAAGGGGACCTCGGGGATCACCTTCTTCAAGGCCACAACTTCATAGAAGTGGTCTTGATGCACCCTTGAGATGAATCTATTCATCTCCCATGACTCGGAGGTGGAAGCTTTTGCCTTCCCCTTCCTCTTTCTAGAGGTTTCTCCGGCCTTGGATGCCATAATGGTTATGGAAAAACGAAAAAGCAATGCTTTTACCACACCAAACTTAAAATGTTTGCTCGTCCTCGAGCAAAAGAAGAAAGAAGAGAGTAGAAGAAGAAGAAATGAGGAAAAGGGAGATGGTGGTGTATTCGGCCAAAGAGGGGGGAGAAGTGGTGTTTAAGTTGTGTGAAAATGAAGGAGTGAAGAAGGGTTTATATAGGAGAGAGGGGAGATGGGGTTCGGCCATGATGGGTGGGTTTGGGAGGGAAAGTGGTTTGAATTTGAATGGTGAGGTTGGTGGGGTTTTATGAAGGATGGATGTGAGTGGTGAAGAGAAAGATGGGATTTGATAGGTGAAGGGTTTTTGGGGAAGAGGTGTTGAGGTGATTGGTGAATGGGGGAAGAAGAGAGAGAGTGGTGGTGGGGTCCTGTGGGGTCCACAGATCCTATGGTGTCAAGGAAAAGTCATCCCTGCACCAAATGGCATCAAAATTCACATTTTGAGCCATTTCTGGCGTTAAACGCCGGGCTGATGCCCATTCCTGGCGTTTAACGCCAGGTTCTAGCCCTTTTCTGGCGTTTAACGCCAGTCTGGTGCCCCTTTATGGCGTTAAACGCCCAGAATGGTGCCAGACTGGGCGTTAAACGCCCAACTGCTACCTTCACTGGCGTTTAAACGCTAGTGAGTTCTTCCTCCAGGGTGTGCTATTTTTCTTCCTGTTTTTCATTCTGTTTTTGCTTTTTTAATTAATTTTGTGACTTCTCATGATCATCAACCTACAAAATAACAAAAAATAACAAAGGAACATATATGAAATATAACATTGGGTTGCCTCCCAACAAGCGCTTCTTTAATGTCAGTAGCTTGACAGAGGGCTCTCATGGAGCCTCACAGATACTCAGAGCAATGTTGGAACCTCCCAACACCAAACTTAGAGTTTGAATGTGGGGGTTCAACACCAAACTTAGAGTTTGGTTGTGGTCTCCCAACACCAAACTTAGAGTTTGACTGTGGGGGCTCTGTTTGTCTCTGATTTGAGAGAAGCTCTTCATGCTTCCTCTCCATGGTGACAGAGGGATATCCTTGAGCCTTAAACACAAGGGATTCTTCATTCACTTGAATGATCAGTTCACCTCTATCAACATCAATCACAGCCTTTGCTGTGGCTAGGAAAGGTCTGCCAAGGATGATGGTTTCATCCATGCATTTCCCAGTCTCTAGGACTATGAAATCAGTAGGGATGTAATGGTCCTCAATCTTAACCAAAGCATTCTCTACAAGTCCATAAGCTTGTTTTCTTGAATTGTCTGCCATCTCTAGTGAGATTTTTGCAGCTTGTACCTCAAAGATCCCTAGCTTCTCCATTACTGAGAGAGGCATGAGGTTTACACTTGACCCTAAGTCACACAGAGCCTTCTTGAAGGTTATGGTGCCTATGGTACAAGGTATGGAAAACTTCCCAGGATCTTGTCTCTTTTGAGGTAATTTCTGCCTAGACAAGTCATCCAGTTCTTTGGTGAGCAAAGGAGGTTCACCCTCCCAAGTCTCATTTCCAAATAACTTGTCATTTAGCTTCATGATTGCTCCAAGGTATTTAGCAACTTGCTCTTCAGTGACATACTCATCCTCTTCAGAGGAAGAATACTCATCAGAGCTCATGAAAGGCAGAAGTAAGTTCAATGGAATCTCTATGGTCTCATTTTGAGCCTCAGATTCCCATGGTTCCTCATTGGGAAACTGAGTGGAGGTCAGTGCACGCCCATTGAGGCCTTCCTTAGTGGCGTCCACTTCCTCTCCCTCCTCTCCAAATTCGGCCATGTTTATGGCTTTGCACTCTCCTTTTGGATTTTCTTCTGTATTGCTTGGGAGAGTACTTGGAGGGAGTTCAGTAACTTTCTTGCTCAGCTGTCCCACTTGTGCCTCCAAATTTCTAATGGAGGACCTTGTTTCATTCATGAAACTTTTGAGTGGTTTTAATTAGATCAGAGACCATGGTTGCTAAGTCAGAGGGGTTCTGCTTAGGATTCTCTGTCTGTTGCTGAGAAGATGATGGAAAAGGTTTACCATTGTTAAACCTGTTTCTTCCACCATTATTATTGAAACCTTGTTGAGGTCTCTCTTGATTCTTCCATGAGAGATTTGGGTGATTTCTCCACGAAGAATTGTAGGTGTTTCCATAGGGTTCTCCTAGGTAATTCACCTCTTCCATTGAAGGGTTCTCAGGATCATAAGCTTCTTCTTCAGATGAAGCATCCTTAGTACTGCTTGGTGCATTTTGCATTCCAGACAGACTTTGAGAAATCAAATTGACTTGTTGAGTCAATATCTTGTTCTGAGCCAAAATGGCATTCAGAGTGTCAATCTCAAGAACTCCTTTCTTCTGACTAGTCCCATTGTTCACAGGATTTCTTTCAGAAGTATACATGAATTGGTTATTTGAAACCATTTCAATCAGCTCTTGAGCCTCTGTAGGCGTCTTCTTCAGATGAAGAGATCCTCCAGTAGAGCTATCCAAAGACATCTTGGATAGTTCAGAGAGACCATCATAGAAAATACCTATGATGCTCCATTCAGAAAGCATGTCAGAGGGGCATTTTCTGATTAATTGTTTGTATCTTTCCCAAGCTTCATAGAGGGATTCTCCATCCTTCTGTCTGAAGGTTTGGACTTCCACTCTAAGCTTACTCCATCTTTGTGGTGGAAAGAACTTTGCCAAGAAGGCATTGACTAGCTTTTCCCAAGAGTCCAGGCTTTCTTTAGGTTAAGAGTCCAACCATATTCTAGCTCTGTCTCTTACAGCAAAAGGGAATAGCATCAGTCTATAGACCTCAGGGTCTACCCCATTAGTCTTGAGTGTGTCACAGATTTGCAAGAATTCAGCTAAGAACTGATGAGGATCTTCCATTGGAAGTCCATGGAACTTGCAATTCTGTTGCATTAGAGAAACTAATTGAGGCTTAAGCTCAAAGTTGTTTGCTCCAATGGCACGGATAGAGATGCTTCTCCCATAGAAGTCAGGAGTAGGTGCAGTAAAGTCACCCAGCACCTTCCTTGCATTGTTTGCATTGTTGTTGTTTTCGGCTGCCATGTCTTCTTCTTCTTTGAAGAATTCGGTCAGGTCCTCTAAAGAGAGTTGTGCTTTGGCTTCTCTTAGCTTTCTCTTCAAGGTCCTTTCGGGTTCAGGGTCAGCTTCAACAAGAATGCCTTTGTCTCTGCTCCTGCTCATATGAAAGAGAAGAGAACAAGAAAATATGGAATCCTCTATGTCACAGTATAGAGATTCCTTGAGGTGTCAGAGGAAAAGAAAAATAGAAGAAAGAGATGGAAGAATTCGAACTTGATTAGATAGAGTTCGAATTGTGCATTAAGAAGGAGTGATACTCCATAAATAGAAGGATGTGGGAAGGAGGGAAGAGAAGAATTTTCGAAAATTAAATAAAAGATTTTGAAAACATTTTGAAAAACACTTAATTGATTTTCGAAAATAAGAGTGGAAAAGAAATCAAGTGATTTTTGAAAAAGATTTTGAAACTAGAAGTTAAAAAGATATGATTGAAAACTTATTTTGAAAAAGATGTGATTAAAAAGATATGATTGAAAAGTTATGGTTTTAAAAAGATGTGATTGAGAAGATATGATTTGAAAACAATTTTAAAAGATATGATTTGAAAACAATTTTAAAAGATATGATTTCAGAAATTAATGACTTGCCTAACAAGAAAAGATATGATTCAAACATAAAACCTTTCTCAACAGAAAAGGCAAAAAATGTTCAATCAGATCATTAATTGTTAGTAAGTATCTTTAAAAAAAAGAAATTGATTTTGAAAACATTTGATTGAAAAGATTTGATTTGAAAAAGATTTGATTTTGAAAAACTGAAAAAAAATTGATTTGAAAACAAAATCTTCCCCCTTTGCCATCCTGGCGTTAAACGCCCAGAATGGTGCACATTCTGGCGTTTAACGCCCAAAATGCACCCTTTTTGGGCGTTAAACGCCCAACCAGGTACCCTGGCTGGCGTTTAAACGCCAGTCTGTCTTCTTTACTGGGCATTTTTGAATGCCCAGCTTTTTCTGCATAATTCCTCTGCAGTATGTTCTGAATCTTCAATTCTATATTATTGACTTGAAAATACACAAATTGAAAATATTTTTGGATTTTTAATAATAAAGAATACTTAAAATGTAACTAAAATCAAGTAACAATGCATGCAAGACACCAAACTTAGCAGTTTGTATACTACTGACACTATATGAAACACAAAGATACTCAAGTCAAATAGAATTCAAAGATCAAAACAAGGAAATCATCAAAACATCTTGAAGATCACTCAAGATACATGCATGCAACAAAAACATGCAATTGACACCAAACTTAAGATGAGACTCTAGACTCAAACAAGAAATAAATTTTTTTTTGGGATTTTATAATTTTAAAATTTTTTTTGTGTTTTTCGAAAATTAAGTGGAAAAAGGTATCAAAATTCTTAATGAGACTTCCAGGAATCAGTGCAATGCTAGTCTAAGACTCCGGTCCAGGAATTAGACATGGCTTCACAGCCAGCCAAGCTTTCAAAGAAAGCTTCGGTCCAAAACACTAGACATGACCAAAGGCCAGCCAAGCTTTAGCAAATCATTGCTCCAATAGCAAGATTGATAGAGATTAACAAGCTATTGTGATGATTAGTTGAAACCTCGGTCCAATAAGATTAGACATGGCTTCTCAGCCAGCCAGATTTCAACAAATCACCATGAAACTCTAGAATTCATCTTCAAGAATTTCGAAAAAATAAATGCCTAATCTAAGCAACAAGATGAACCGTCAGTTGTCCATACACAAGAACAATCCCCGGCAACGGCGCCAAAAACTTGGTGCACGAAATTGTGATCAATACTTTTCAAAACACAAACAATCCCTAGTAATGGCTCCAAAGACTTGGTGCTCAATACCATGGCATAAACACAATTTCGCACAACTAACCAGCAAGTGCACTGGGTCGTCCAAGTAATAAACCTTACGCGAGTAAGGGTCGATCCCACGGAGATTGGTGGTATGAAGCAAGCTATGGTCATCTTGTAAATCTCAGTCAGGCAGACTCAAATGGGTATAGTGGTAAACGAATAAAGCATAAAGATAAAGATAGAGATACTTATGTATATCATTGATGTAAGAGCTTCAGACAAGTATATGAAGATGCCTTCCCTTCCGTCTCTCTGCTTTCCTACTGTCTTCATCCAATCCTTCTTACTCCTTTCCATGGCAAGCTCGTGTAGGGTTTCACCATTGTCAGTGGCTACCTCCCATCCTCTCAGTGAAAATACGTCCCTGATGCTCTGTCACAGCATAGGCTAATCATCTGTCGGTTCTCGGTCAGGCGCGGAATAGAATCCAGTGATTCTTTTGCGTCTGTCACTAACGCCCCGCCTTTCGGAGTTTGAAGCACGTCACAGTCATTCAATCATTGAATCCTACTCAGAATACCACAGACAAGGTTAGACCTTCCGGATTCTCTTGAATACCGCCATCGGTTCTTGCCTATACCACGAAGACTCTGATCTCACGAAATGGCTGGCTCGTTTGTCAGGCGAGCACTCGGTTGTCAGACGATCAACCATGCATCGTGCAATCAGAAATCCAAGAGATATTCACTAAGCCTCGTATGCTTGTAGAACAAGAGTGGTTGTCAGTCACTTTGTTCATGATTGCGAATGGTGATGATCGTGACAATCATCACCTTCATCAAGTTGAAGAACAAGTGATATCTTGGACAAAGAACAAGCGGAATTGAATAGAAGAACAATAGTAATTGCATTAATACTCGAGGTACAGCAGAGCTCCACACCTTAATCTATGGTGTGTAGAAACTCCACCGTTGAAAATACATAAGAACAAAAGTGATCATTGGTTTCGGCCCCAGAGAGGGAACCAGAAGAACCAAGATGAAAATACAATAGTAAAAGGTCCTACTTATAGAGAACTAGTAGCCTAAGGTGTACAAAGATGAGTAAATGACATAAAAATCCACTTCCGGGCCCACTTGGTGTGTTCTTGGGCTGAGCAATGAAGCATTTTCGTGTAGAGACTTGTCTTGGAGTTAAACGCCAGCTTTTATGCCAGTTTGGGCGTTTAACTCCCAATTAGGTGCCAGTTCCGACGTTTAACGCTGGAATTTCTGTAGGTGACTTTGAACGCCGGTTTGGGCCATCAAATCTTGGGCAAAGTATGAACTATCATATATTGCTGGAAAGCCCAGGATGTCTACTTTCCAACGCCGTTGAGAGCGCGCCAATTGGGCTTCTGTAGCTCCAGAAAATCTACTTCGAGTGCAGGGAGGTCAGAATTCAACAGCATCTGCAGTCCTTTTCAGTCTCTGAATCAGATTTTTGCTCAGAACCTTCAATTTCAGCCAGAAAATACCTGAAATCACAGAAAAACACACAAACTCATAGTAAAGTCCAGAAAAGTGAATTTTAACTAAAAACTAATAAAAATATAATAAAAACTAACTAAAAGATACTAAAAACAATGCCAAAAAGTGTATAAATTATCCGCTCATCAATGACTTTTCAGTGTTTGGAGACTCATTCAGCTCCTGCCTTAACCATTTAGCACTTGTTCTAAAGAGATGCCAAGAGACTAACCTAGTTTTAAACTGGGATAAGTGTCACTTTATGGTGACTGAAGGAATTGTCCTTGGGCACAAAATCTCGAACAAGGGGATAGAAGTAGATCAAGCTAAGGTAGAGGTAATTGAAAAATTACCACCACCTGCCAATGTTAAGGCAATCAGAAGCTTTCTGGGGCACGTAGGATTCTATAGGAGGTTTATAAAAGATTTTTCAAAAATTGCCAAACCTCTGAGCAACCTGCTAGCTGCTGACACGCCATTTATCTTTGATAAAGAGTGTCTGCAGGCATTTGAGACTCTGAAAGCTAAATTGGTCACTGCACCAATAATCTCTGCACCAAACTGGACATTGCCATTTGAATTAATGTGTGATGCCAGTGACCATGCCATTGGTGCAGTGTTGGGACAAAGGCATGACAAGCTTCTGCACGTCATTTACTATGTCAGCCGTGTTCTAAATGACGCACAGAGGAATTACACAACCACAGAAAAAGAGCTACTTGCAGTGGTTTACGCCATTGACAAATTCAGATCCTATTTAGTAGGATCAAAAGTGATTGTGTACACTGATCATGCTGCTCTTAAATATCTACTCACAAAGCAGGATTCAAAACCCAGACTTATAAGATGGGTGTTGCTTCTGCAAGAGTTTGATATAGAAATAAGAGACAGAAAAGGGACAGAAAACCAAGTAGCAGATCACCTGTCCCGAATAGAACCAGTAGAAGGGGCGTCCCTCCCTCTCACTGAGATCTCTGAAACTTTTCCGGATGAGCAACTCTTTGCCGTCCAGGAAGTGCCATGGTTTGCAGACATTGCAAACTACAAGGCAGTGAGGTTCATACCCAAAGAATACAGTAGGCAGCAATCAAAGAAATTAATCACAGATGCAAAGTACTATCTTTGGGATGAACCATATCTCTTCAAGAGATGTGCAGACGGAGTAATCCGTAGATGTGTGCCTAAGGAAGAAGCACAGAAGATCCTATGGCACTGCCATGGATCACAGTATGGAGGACATTTTGGAAGTGAGCGAACAGCCACAAGAGTCCTCCAATGTGGCTTCTACTGGCCTAGTCTCTATAAAGACTCCCGAGTGTTTGTACTTAATTGTGACAGTTGCCAAAGATCGGGCAATCTACCTCACAGTTATGCCATGCCTCAACAAGGGATCTTGGAGATTGAGTTGTTTGATGTATGGGACATTGACTTCATGGGACCTTTCCCACCATCATACTCAAGCACTTATATTCTGGTGGCAGTGGATTATGTATCCAAATGGGTGGAGGCTATTGCAACACCCACTAATGACACTAAAACAGTGTTAAAATTCCTCCAGAAACACATCTTCAGCAGATTTGGTATCCCTAGAGTATTAATCAGTGATGGGGGCACTCATTTCTGCAATAAACAGCTTTACTCTGCTCTGGTTCGTTATAGAGTTAGCCACAAGGTAGCTACTCCATATCACCCACAAACTAATGGGCAAGCTGAAGTCTCAAATAGAGAACTCAAAAGAATCCTGGAACGGACTGTAATTAACCGTAGAAGGGATTGGGCAAGAAGCTTGGATGATGCTCTGTGGGCATACAGAACAGCATTCAAGAACCCTATAGGGACCTCTCCATACCAGCTTGTGTATGGAAAGGCATGTCACTTGCCAGTGGAACTGGAACACAAGGCCTACTGGACAACCAGATTCCTAAACCTTGATGCCAAGTTAGCTGGAGAAAAACGATTGCTCCAGTTAAATGAGCTAGAGGAATTTAGACTCAATGCTTCGAGAATGCAAAAATTTACAAAGAGAAAGCAAAAAGATGGCATGATAAGAAATTGTCATCCAGAGTCTTTGAGCCGGGGCAGAAAGTTCTGCTATTTAATTCTAGGCTCAAATTATTCCCCGGGAAATTAAAATCCCGGTGGAGAGGTCCATATGTAATTACAAACGTATCACCATATGGATACATAGAGCTTCAGGATAATGACTCTAACAAAAAGTTCATTGTTAATGGACAAAGAGTTAAACATTATCTTGAAGGCAATTTTGAGCAAGAATGCCCAAAACTGAGACTTAATTAAAGCTCAGTAATAGTCCAGCTAATGACATTAAAGAAGCGCTTGCTGGGAGGCAACCCAGCCAATCACAAAATTTAATTTTATTTGTTTCTGTTGATTTTTACAGGTATAGGTCAAAATATCTTCAAGGTAAAAAAGCAATTGATTGAATTCACAGAGTTACAGGGGAATTTGGAAGTTCACTGGCGAAAAAAAAAAGCCAGTAAGAAACATTTTGGGCGTTGAACGCCCAAAAGAAGCACCCACTGGGCGTTCAACGCCAGTAAGGGTATCCATCTGGGCGTTAAATGCCAGAAAGAAGCACCTTCTGGGCGTTTAACGCCAGATTGACAGCATCCTGGGCGTTCAGAAAAACGCCCAGTGACAAAAGACTTCCTGGCGTTCAACGCCAGAAAAATGCATCAGCTGGGCGTTGAACGCCCAGGAGAAGCAACATTTGGGCGTTAAACGCCCAAAACATGCAGCGTTTGGGCGTTTAACGCCAGGATGGTGGGGAGGAGGTAAAATTCATTTTTCTTTACAAATTTTCTAAATTTTTATGTTTCAATTCATAATTTCTTGCATCAACATGTTTCAAAATGTCATCCTTCAAATCAAATTAATTTTCTAAGAACCCTAATTTCTAAAATCCCTTTTTCAAAAATTTCAAATATATCTTAATCCATAAAGACAAATTGTTTTTCAATCCAATCCAACTCTTTTAAGTTTGTTTTCAAAACTCAATTATCTTTTTAAAATCTTTTTCAAAATTAAAAATTCAGATTTATCTTTTTAATTATTATTCATATCTTTCTCTTTTTAAACTATATCTTTTTCTTATCATATCTATCTTTTATAAATCATATCTTCTATCTTATCTTTTTCTTATTTTCGAAAATTCCCACCCCCTCCCTATATATTGAATTCGGCGCCCCTCTCATCATCACCATGCCACACTTGCTCTCCTCCTATCCCTCTTCTTTCTTCTCTTTTGCTTGAGGACAAGCAAAGCTCTAAGTTTGGTGTGTTTATCCGTGATCACAAAAAACATACTCATTAAGATCATGGCTCCTAAAGGAAAACAACCCACCCCAAGAGGCAAGAAAGAGAATACTCCAAAGCCACTTTGGAATCAAGGGAAGTTCTTAACTAAAGAACATTCAGACCATTACTACAAAATAATGAGTCACAGATCAGTGATCCCGGAAGTCAAATTTGATCTGAAAGAAGATGAATATCTGGAGATCCAAGAGCAAATTCGAAACAGGAACTGGAAAATTCTGGCCAATCCTGAAACGAAAGTGGGAAGGAACATGGTTCAGGAGTTCTATGCTAATCTATGGCAGACAGACAGGCAAAGAATAATTGGAGTTGCTCTCTATGACCATCGGACCTTAGTCAGAGGGAAGATTGTTCATACCCATCCTGACAAGATCAGGGAGATATTTAAGCTTCCTCAACTGAAAGATGACCCAGACTCCTTTAATAGGAGAATGATGAGGGTAAATAAAGGTCTGGACAAGATTCTAGAGGATATATGCATCCCTGAAGCCAGGTGGACCACCAGCACGACTGGCATCCCAAATCAACTCAAAAGAGAAGATCTAAAACCAGTAGCCAGAGGCTGGCTAGATTTCATTGGGCGTTCCATATTGCCCACCAGCAACCGTTCTGAAGTTACCATTAAAAGAGCAGTAATGATTCACTGCATCATGTTGGAAAAAGAAGTAGAAGTCCATCAACTGATCTCATGTGAGCTATACAAAATAGCAAACAAGAATTCCAAGGACGCCAGATTGGCCTATCCAAGCTTAATTTCTATGCTCTGCAAAGATGCCGGAGTGAAGATGAGAATAACAGAGTATATCTCAGTTGAGAGGCCAATCACTAGAATATCAATGGACAGACAACAGCTGCAGGATGATTCAGTCAAGAGGAGAGCACAGGAAGCCCTCCCAGAACTCCCTCAATTCGAATATTGGGGACATCTTGAGGCTTCTATTTCCAAATTGCAAGAAGCTATGGACCAAATAAAGGAAGAACAGAACAATCAAAGTAGCATGCTTTGAAAACTGCTTAAGGAACAGGAAGAGCAAGGGCGTGATCTAAGGGAGCTGAAGCGCCAAAAATTAATCCTTGAAAAGCACCCCACAGATTAGAGGAACATCTACTCCTCAAAATAACAGGTTATTGAGTTCCAATTTTTTTGCTTTAACTCTGTGATAGTGTTATTATAGAAATTTACCTTAGGAGATATATAGTAGTAGTAGTAGTAATTAGTATATCTATTTTGATTTTATTTTCAATTAAGTTATAATTTATTTTTCTCATCATCATCAGGCATGAATAAAGTAGTAGATTTTTAGAATAAAGAAGTAATTTATATTTTTCGAGTTCTTAATAGTAAAAATTATAATTAATTACATGTGGTGGCAATACTTTTTGTTCTATGAATGAATGCTTGAACAGTGCATAATTTTTATCTCAAATTTTATGAATATTGGCTCCTGAAAGAATGAGGAACACGAAAAATATTATTGATGATCTGAAAAATCATGAAATTGATTCTTGAAGCAAGAAAAAGCAGTTAAAAAAAAATTTGGATCAAAAGGAATAAAATTCAAACAACCCTTAAAACCAAAAGGCAAGGGTGAAAAGGATCCAAGGCTTTGAGTATCAGTGGATAGGAAGGCCTAAGGAAATAGTTCCAGGTCTAAGCGGCTAAACCAAGCTGTCCCTAACCATGTGCTTGTGGCATGCAGGTCCAAGTTACAAACTTGAGACTGAGTGGTTAAAGTCATGATCCAAGGCAAAAAAAGTGTGCTCAAGAGCTCTGGACACCTCTGACTGGGGACTCTAGCAAAGCTGAGTCACAATCTGAAAAGGTTCACCTAGTCATGTGTCTGTGGCATTTATGTATCTGGTGGTAATACTGGAAAACAAAGTGCTTAGGGCCACGGCCAAGACTCATAAAATAACTGTGTTCAAGAATCAACATACTACACTAGGAGAATCAATAATACTATCTGAATTCTGAGTTCCTATGGATGCCAATCATTCTGAATTTCAAAGGATAAAGGGAGATGCCAAAACTGTTTAGAAACAAAAAGCTACAAGCCCCGCTCATCTAATAAGAATCTGAGCTCCATTTAAAACTCTTAGATATTATTACTTCTTAATTTCTTTCATCCTATTTTATTTATCTAGTTGCTTGAGGACAAGCAACAGTTTAAGTTTGGTGTTGTGATGAGCGGATATTTTATACGCTTTTTGGGGGTAATTTCATGTAGATTTTAGTATGTTTTAATTGGTTTTTAGTAGAATATTATTGGTTTTTAGGCAAAAATTATATTTCTAGACTTTACTATGAGTTTGTGTGTTTTTCTTTGATTTCAGGTATTTTCTGGCTGAAATTGAAGGAGCTGAGCAAAAATCTGAGTTAGGCTGAAAAAGGACTGCTGATGCTGTTGGATTCTGACCTCCCTGCACTCGAAATAGATTTTTTGGAGCTACAGGAGTCCTATTGACGCGCTCTCAACGGTGTTGGAAAGTAGACATCCAGGGCTTTCCAGCAATATATAATAGTCCATACTTTGCGCGAAGATATACGACATAACTTGGCGTTGAACGCCAAGTACATGCTGCTGTCTGGAGTTAAACGCCAGAAACACGTCATGATCCGGAGTTGAACGCCCAAAACACGTTATAACTTGGAGTTCAACTCCAAGAAAAGCCTCAGTTCGTGGATAGCTTTAGTCTCAGCCCCAGCACATACCAAGTGGGCCCCAGAAGTGGATTTCTGCACCAATTATCTTAGTTTACTCATTTTCTGTAAACCTAGGTTACTAGTTTACTATTTAAACAACTTTTAGAGACTTATTTTGTATCTCATGACATATTTTCAGATTTGAATTACATACTTTTTGACGGCATGAGTCTCTAAACTCCATTGTTGGGGGTGAGGAGCTCTGCATCGTCTCGATGAATTAATACAATTCCTTTATCTTCCATTCAAACACGCTTGTTCTTATCTAAGATGTTCATTCGCGCTTAATTATGGAGAAGGTGATGATCCGTGACACTCATCACCTTCCTCAATTCATGAACGTGTTCCTGACTACCACCTCCGTTCTACATCAGATTGAATGAGTATCTCTTAGATTCATTACTCAGAATCTTCGTGGTATAAGCCGGATTGATGGCAGCATTCATGAGAATCCGGAAAGTCTAAACCTTGTCTGTGGTATTCTGAGTAGGATTCTGGGATTGAATGACTGTAACGAGCTTCAAACTCCTGAAGGCTGGACGTTAGTGACAAATGCAAAAGAATCAATGGATTCTATTCCAACCTGATTGAGAACCGACAGATGATTAGCCGTGCTGTGACAGAGCATAGGAACGTTTTCACTGAGAGGATGGGAAGTAGCCATTGACAACGGTGACACCCTACATAGAGCTTGCCATGGAAGGGACTTTGCGTGTGGAAAAGGATTTCAAGGAAGAGTTGAAGTTCAGAGGACAAAGCATCTCCAAAACTCCAACATATTTCTCATTACTGCACAACAAGTAACGCTTTTATTCTCTTTTATTTTTCTAATCTAATAATTCCAACTGATAATTTTAATTAATATCCTGACTAAGAATAATAAGATAAACATAGCTTGATTCAAACCAATAATCTCCGTGGGATCGACCCTTACTCACGTAAGGTATTACTTGGACGACCCAGTGCACTTGCTGGTTAGTTGTGCGGATCACAAATTCGTGCACCACACACCTCCCATTCCGTCCATCAATAGTTCCTATTCAAAACATAGTTCATTCTTTTCTAAATGAATCAAACTTAAAACATGCTCATTTTCTTAGTAACTCTAAATCAAACCATATAACTTTTGAATCTAAATCTTTTTAAATAATCATATAAACAAAATCTCTAATTTTTATAAAATTTCGGCAGCATCTCCTCTAAAACTCGGACTTTGCCACCCTTTTCGGGTCCAAACCTGCTTTCTGTTCAATCCAACATACCCTTCCTTATCATCATAACAATCACCACAATAAATCTACCTCAGATCAACAATTATACTCATACAAAATTCAAAGCCAACAACCAAAATTCAACTAAGAATCATAGTTCACAAATCCTAGGCTCATAACACAAAATACCTCATTATCACAACAATCTCCACAATAATTATACCTCAAAATCAATAATTCACTAAATCACCGATTAATCCTCAAGCACCAAACCAACCATATTCATCAACAGGATACTAAATATTAAATATACACATGCAATCCAACTTATCCTATGGTCATCTAGCCTAAGTTTTCACAGAACTTTATATATTAAATGCAAGAAACCTAAACCATACCTTAGCCAATTCCCAAGTATTATTCCAAGACAATTTTTCTAAAAGAACACAGCCCTCAAAACCTCAACTAATCCGCTTCCTCCAAGTTCTAGTATTCACAATTTCAAGCTCCAATTATTTATTCACAACCTAATACACATTCATAACACATATATACCCAATTTAATACTCAAAGCTCAAATTCAATGAAAATAAAATAGAATTATCGTATCCTCACCTTACCCAAGCTTCACATAAGCAAGAGTGAACGTTTTCCTCAAGCTAATTGGATCCTAAAACATCAGAAATAAAAGAAATTCAACATTCCCACTTAAAATTCGAAAATTGGGGGAAGAGAAAGCTGAGAGTGATTAAGCAAGTTACCAGTGAAATTGTTTCGGTAGAAATGTAGAGCTTGACGCGGTGAATGCATGGCCACAAACGGTGCGGCGATCGGAGCTCGGACGGAGGAGTTACGTGCGTTGGAAAGTAACGTAAGGTTAGGGAAGGTTTTCTCTTCTCTCCCCTGCTATGGCTTCAGCGTATCATTTGCTGAAATGGGGAGGAAGAAACCGTAATTCACTTAAACGTGCTGGGCTGGTTGGGCCCATGGGCCCGATTTGGGCCTAGTTCAACCGGTCCGGCCCGTTCGGTTCAATTTTGGACCTTTCTTTTTCGAAATCAGTGTCAAAATTTTCGTTTCGATGAGCTCTATCCTAATTTGATATAATATTCACATTTCTAATCTTTCTTATTAAAAATTAATTTATTGACTAATTATCTACTAATTAATCGGGGTTTACAGTAGATATCGGCAGGTTCGGATGGAATTGCCATCCCTAACAGCGCAAGTGCAATAACCAAATAAGTGTTGTATCCTGCAGACATATTAATAACAATACAATACAATACAAGAGCCAGCCTACCCTATTATATATATTTAGAGGCAATATGGTCCAGTTTCTACCAGTACTCCTCTTTGCATCGCCTAGACAATATTGGGCAGCTGGTAATCCTTAGATACTTGAGTGAAGTGAGGCGCAGTACACATTCAGTCAAGGCATCAAGCTTGGGGCAATCTTGGATAACCATTTTAAAAAGACGAGGAAAAATGTCTCTTCTTCCTATTTTCAGCAATCGTGATAAATTCGATAAATTTACTAACAAGAGTTCTTCAAGAGATGGGAACACAGTATTCATTTCGCATTCATCGTCCACGTCTTGTACATTATGCATGTTTATTATGGATATCTTTTTCAGAGATGGGAGTTCAAGTGCTCCAACCTGCTAACATTTTATGCCTTCGATGAGTGTAAGAGAAACTAAATTGCTAAGAGCTGCACTATCTCCGAGCCAACACGGCAACCGTAATCCGTCATATCCAACTATGCACAACAATTTGAGATTTGAGTGAGGTTGAAGCCCTTCAAGTACTTGCTCAGCATTCACAGGATCAGGATCATCCCAATACAAGAATAACACCCGAAGGTCTCTTTTACCCTTGAGATTGGCCTCTTTAGCTTCAGATAAACTGCCAACATTTGCTAGGTCTTTGATGGTGAGCCTTTCTCCCAGATTTAGGTCACGTAATTCTGTCAACCTGTGCCTTATCTCATTTTTTACAATGAATAAAGGCAATGTCCTTAGGAATCTTAAACTTCCGATGTTGGGGAACATTTCAGACATTGAATCACAACGTTCAATCACCAGATGTCTCAAATTTTGTAGGCTGAGTTAAGTGTTTTGGTAAACATCTAACACCATCAAAACGAATTAGTTTCAAGACTTGTAATTTTCTCAACCTGCAAATAGGATCGGGGATACGTTTTATATCATCATATCCTTTGAGTTCCAAATACCTTAGATGGGCTCATTAATTTTAATATGATAATGAAATGTGTGTAACTCAACGTTACGAAGGTTTGAGAGGTTAATAAAGTAATGTGATGGCGTTAGTTTTTTTGAATAGGGAAAAGAAATCGGACCGTCCGATTTCTTTGCGGGAGAAAGGAGTGCACAAATCAGACGGTCTAATTTGTGCGTGATGGAAAATTTTGAACATAGTAATCGGACTATCTGATTACCTGAAGCTGAAATATTAATTAGTATTTGACTAAAATCGGATGGTTCGATTTGATGCATGCTAAAATACTTGAATTCGAATGTGATCAAAATCGGACGGTCCGATTTTATTTTCTAATAAAATTTAACTGTTGAGATGTGGTTGGACCGTCCGAGTTTTGGTTTTATATATACCTAAACATTAGCTGAAGTCTCCATTTCTTCTTCGTCTCTGAAATCTCTCTTCTGAAACCCCTTTAAATCTTTCTTCTTCTTCATTGTTTCGACAGCAACTTCTTCATCTTCATTGTTTAAACAGCAACGTTTCCAAGTTTGAGAGCGTTTGATGTGAGTATATCATAATGGATGATAGAGTGTTGTTAAAAGTTTATTATCATGGTCATATTTTGTTACAAACAGCTGAAGGTGTAGAATTTGTGTGTGAAAATCTGTTGGATGTTGTTATTCCATTCACGTTGTCGTTTAAAGAATTAAAATATGTAATTTGTGAGAAAATGGATTCTCAAATATCTAGGAGAATATCATGCATTTTGTACAGGAACCCTATATCTGTATTTGGTGGGTTCATTCAATTTCAAACTAAATATGTAATCGATGAAGCGAGCATGCAAGATATGTTTTCAGTGTACATGAAAACTCGCTCACAGATGTCGTTCATCGAGCTGTATATTGAGTTCAAACAGTCAGAAGCAGACCGGAATATTGAACTGAAGAATTATAATAGTGATAGTGAGGAGTTCGAAAGTAATTATGAATGCCTTGATCCGGGTGGAGACGAAGATCAGACCGACGGCACTATGCAGGCAGATGTGGCGGAGGTGGCAAATGCACTAGTAAACCAGCATCCGTTTGTGGAGCCTACTTTCATGCGCTCACTGGATTTGGAGGTCATGCATACACCAGAATTTTTTCAGTATATGAATGCAGGTATGTAGTTTTGATACAATGTATGATAGATTAATATGACAGATTGATTAGCTAGCATGACCAACATGTGATCAGTAGAAATGGCAATTGATTGTGCAAAGTTTTCTTATTTAGTAATTAGCATTTAATTATTTGGTTGTTTTTTTTATTTTTTTATCAATTATTTATGTATTCTTTATAAATATTGATAGAATTTATGTTTATATTTATATTATTAGTTATTTATATTTATATTTATTTTATTACTTATGTATTTTATTACTTATTTATATTTATATGTGTAATTTATAATTATTAATCAAAATACATATTTTGCGGTGTGAATGTAGCAGAGCTTCCTGTTGTAGCGGATGGTGAATTCATCGTGGGGATGAAATTCAGTTCTAGGGAGGCAGTGATTAAGGCGATGAAAGATTATACAATCCGTCGAGACGTAGATTATCGGGTGTACGAATCGAAACCAACAACATTCTATGCTAAATGTACACAGTACGGTGCTGGTTGTGACTAGCTGATCAGGGTGAGTAAAATGTGCAAAAAGTACTGCTGGGAGTTAAGGAGGCACAATGGTAGTCACACGTGTACTCAAGCAACCATTTCTCAAGATCATTCGAAATTGGGTTCCAACACAATTGCAGAAGCAATTAAGCCCTTGGTAGAAGTTGACCCATCTATAAAGATCAAATCAGTCATTGCAGAAGTACAGTCGAAGTTTAACTACACTGTAAATTATCGCAAAACCTGGTTAGCAAAGCAGAATGTAGTAGAGTCAATCTTCGTATGAAACTTTGCCCATATGGTTTGAGGCCATGTGTCACAAAGAGCCATCGGCGGTCGTTTGCTTTGAAACAATGCCTGCATACCAGGGTGATGATTTGGTTCCTGACATTTGTGTCTTACATCGAGTCTTCTGGAGTTATTACCCTTGTATCAGAGCATTCAGACATTGCAAGCCAATAGTGCAGGTAGATGTAACTCATTTGTATGGAAAATATAAAGGTTGTTTCTTGGTTACAGTTTCTCAGGACGGCAACAACAATATTGTGCCCATTGCATTTGTGATAGTGGAGGAAGAGACATCTGCGGCGCGACAATTTTTTCTCAGTAACTTGCGACAACATGTGGTGACGCGTGACGGTGTGGGCCTTATCTCCGATCGACATGAGTCCATCAACTCAGCTATTGCTTGGAGTAACGGAGCCTGGTCTCCTCTTAGGACTTTCCACATGTTTTGTATCAGGCATATAGAGTCAAACTTCTTGAGAAAGTTCAAGGCTCCGTACTTACAGAAGCTTATCGTCAACATAGGTAAATTTGAATACAACAAATTGTTATTGTCTCAGATTATGTTATAATGCCTGATTTTATGATGAAGCTTTTTGTGTATCATAGGATATTCGAGAATGGTTCGCAAGTACGAGATACGTTATCAGCAATTGCGCGAACACGGTGAGGCGTACAGTAACTGGCTAGACCTTAACCCACGTGAACAATATACTTTGGCATTTGATGGTGGTTACCAATGGGTCATATGACAACCAATATAGTGGAGTACATCAATTCAGTTTTGAAAGGAGTGCGCAATCTCCCAGTCACTGCACTTGTTAAGGCAACGTTTTACAGGTTTAATGAGTTGTTCACAGGAAAAAGAGCAGATGCTGAGGCTCGTATTAATGCTGGACATGTGTTCTCTGAGCTTGTGACTTCTAAATTGCATGCGAATTAGCGGGCATTGGAAAACATCCAGGTTAGTTGCTTTGATAGACAGAATGAGGTATTTGAGGTACGTGAGATGCCTAGTGGAGTGGAGTATACAGTTGACCTACGTCGAAGAGTATGTAACTGTGGCGAATTCCAAGTGGATTGCATTCCGTGTCGACATATATTTGCTTGTTGTGCAAATCAGCAGCTTGATTGGCAGGTGTACGTTCATGACGTATACAAGATGGACCAAATTCGAAGAATTTACAGAGTTAGGTTTAGGCCACTAGAAAATTCGACAACGTAACCTGTTTATACTGGACTTCGATTCGTAGGCAATTCGTTTCTCAGACGTGTTGCCAAAGGTCGGCCAAAGATGACCCGCTTCTTAAATGAGATGGACATTCGGATGTTGCGTGCACTAAGGCGCTGTAAACAATGTGGGGTCGAGGGCCACAGCCGTAGCAGATATCATCAACGTGGTGGTACAAGTGCAGGTCCAACCACATGAACTTGTTATATGAATTTATGATGCTGTTGCATGACTATTTGAACCTATTATATGAACTTGTTATATGAATTTATGATATTGTAGCATGATTATTTAAACCTATTATATGAACTTGTTGTATGAACTTGTTATATGAATTTATGATGTTATAGCATGACTATTTTAACAATCATACATAATCTATTCTATTAACTAAACTCATTGTTCCTAACATAATCAACTGCCTAAACTAGGTTAAATTAATAAACTAAACCTAAACTAACGATCACCAGAAAAAATAATAATAATAATAATAATAATAATAATAATAATAATAATAATATACCTCAGTCAGGTAAATAATCTATGTTACTTAGTTCACTAATCATACTTAAACAACTTCAACACTTTAACTAACTTACAACATACACTAATTAAATATTCAAAGAACATGTTTATAATAACAAGTAACTTAACTTAAGTATTACTATTTACATTAAAATAAATAATTTGGTAAAAAAATTTACATAATTAAGATTATCAAGATAATTAACTCTAGACAATTAATATCTTTTACCCTTCGTCACTTTGACATTATTTATTTTTGTTTTCTCTCCTTACACTTCTTAATTTCGGCTGAAACTTCAATGGAAGAAAAGAAAAAAAGAATGTGGGGTTTAAAAGGGATTGAAGGTTGGAGGGTGAGAAATAAAAAGAAGTGGGATATTTGAAATGGATGGCTGGAGTTTTACTGCATTGAAAAGGAGATCATTGGCTGGTATTTACATGTGCGACACGTGGCATTGTTACGCAAATTGAACGATCCGATTTATTTACTCTCCAAGCCAGTAATCGGACCGTCCGATTACTCTCCCATAAATCGGACCGTCCGATTTCATCTACGCAGCCCCCACACTAAGGTAGAACACGCCAGACCCCAATAACTAGAGTATACACTATATCTAGCATCATATTAAAATTAAAAAAGTGTCATACAAAACCCAATAAATTTACCGTAAAAAAAATTAAAAAAAAAACTTAACATAAGTATCAATAAAATAAAAAATTTTAAATTTAAATTCTCTAAATTTTAAACTTTTATTTTAGAGAATAAAATAAAATCTCTCATTATTAAATATATTTTTTATATATATTTTTAATTTTACCTATAAGTAAATAATAATAAATTATTCTTTATCTTCTAAAATTAACTTTTTCTAGAGAATCCAAATCCAAAAATTGTGTATTAACGAAAAAATTACTCTTCACATTTAAGTATTTAAATAGTCAATAAAAAGAATAAACTTGGTTAAATCCATCTCAGCTAATAACAGAGTGCGAGACTGAGAGAGCGAAGAGCGAAGGGCGTTGCTCTCTTTCGTTTCGAGTTTTCAACGATGGATCGCGCTCAGCTTCTGCTTCTGGGATTGCCACTCTTCCTCTTCTGTTCCGACCTCTTATCCCTATTCATTTCTTCTCCGCCGTCGCCGCCACTCTCTTCGAAGCCCTCTCACCACCACCACCACCACCACCGACCAGCGATTGACCCTGCAACCGTAGAGTCCTCATCCGAGGTATCTATTATTTCAATTCTGTCAATTCAACTCAATTCTCTTCATTGCTTCTAATATACAATGATTTCAGAAACCGGAGACTACTATTGTTGGAGGTGTTGGACTTGGCAACACCGTCACCATCAATTACTGCTCCTCTTGCTCCTATAGGTCTATAAACTCTCCCTTATTGTTCTTGTCTCAATTTTTCTACATTTTCATTTTTTTGGTTTTCTAATTTTCATTTTCTTACTGTTGCTTCCATCGCTATTATTATTTATTAGTTCCTATCTGTCTAATTTAGTTAGCTAGCAATTAGGAATGCTTTCTGACTAATTATCTCAAGCATCTTCCCTTTGTGTTTTTATTTTTTATTTATTTTCTTTGTTTCATTTCGGGTTTATGTATCAGTATGAAGATGTTATCGATATAAAACATTGCTGAGAGCCCGTTCATCTAAATAGTGATCTCTGGAGAATTAGGTTGTCATTGGAAAATTTTTCTTATTTGTTCGAGACAATGAAGCACGGACACTTTACTGAGTTGCTGTGTCTACGTGTGGGACACATTTCGGATAAGACACTCATCGACACTCATCCGACACACGTGTCTGCTGTGTCCAAACCGTGTCTCAATAAAAAATATTCATCACGTGTCAGCGTGTCCGGTCTTATTCTTAATATGTATTCTTAAAATAATTTTAGATATGGTATATATTATTATTTAATAAAACAAAAAATATTTTAAATACTTGATATAATTAAAATAAGACATTAAAAATAATTTAAAAAATTAATTTATATTTTAATATCAATAAAATATTAAAATATTATTACGGTTTATCTAAAAATACTTTATATTTTATATATATCATTGTCCCCGTGTCGTGTCGTGTCGTGTCGTGTCCCGTGTCCGTGTCAGTGTCTGTGCATCATAGGTTCGAGATGAATTTCTAGTTTGTAGGTTCTTGAATTTATCAACATATTAGAGCAGGTAGAAGGAACAAAACTTTAGTTGGTATATTCTGTAATTCTAGTAAAATTTTGTATTTTGCTAGAGAGTGGCAAACAACAACAACAACAACAACAACAAAGCCTTGTCCCACTAAGTGGGGTCGGCTACATGAATCAAGCGACGCCATTGTGCTCTGTCATGTATCATGTCTATAGAGAGACCGTTTACATGTAGATCTCGTTTGACCACCTCATGGATGGTCTTCTTAGGTCTTCCTCTGCCTTTCGCCCTTTGTCCATATTCCATCTCATCCACCCTCCTGACTGGATGTTCTATCGGTCTTCTTCTCACATGTCCAAACCACCTGAGACGCGATTCAACCATCTTTTCCACAATGGGTGCTACTCCAACTTTCTCCCTTATATCTTCATTCCTTATTTTATCCAATCGCGTATGACCACTCATCCATCTCAACATCTTCATCTCAGTGGCAAAGGTGCCAAAAGTGGAGAAAATTTGAAGAGAATTAATGTATTGGAAACTTAGAGATTTTAATTTTCTATACAAGATTTTCCACTTTTGGCTCCTTAGAGCACTCGTTGTAAAACACTACAAAATTTTAAGGAAAATGACCGGACCTTAGACTCTCTTGAGTCTTTTTTTTCTACCATATTTAGAGAATTCCATCGTAAATATTTCACAATAGGATAGTAATGTTGATATCCCTCAAAACTCAAAAGCCTAAAACCAAGCTAACTGAACTTCATTACACTTCAAGCTCCAAATCTTCAATCTTTTCTGGCCATCTATTACACATTTCACACTTGCTTGATTTTGAATCTCTTAAATTGAAGTCCAATTCCTTTTTGATTATTTGTGGTGACATACTATTGAGGAGGTGTGCATAAAAATAGCTCACCAACAGGAGTTACTAGATATCATTCCTTTTTATGCCTTTAAGTTTTCACCCTTAGTATTTAGTTCATTACTTTTGTTTGTAGACATGGTTGTGCTTAGAATAGGGTAATTGGTATGAATGGGACATTGTGTTTTTGTGCAGGGGAAAAGCAGTAGCTATGAAGAATATGTTGGAGATTGCTTTTCCTGGTACTGAGTTTATTCTTGCAAATTATCCCCCACCTCTCCCAAAGCGTCTGCTAAGCAAGGTAGTCCCAGTTGTTCAAATTGGTGTCATAGGGATCGTAGTAGCAGGAGAACAGATTTTTCCAATGTTGGGTTTTGTTGCACCCCCTCCTTGGTATTATAACTTGCGTGCAAATAAGTTTGGAACTGTTGCAAGTACCTGGCTTCTTGGGAACGCCCTGCAGTCATTTTTACACAGCTCCGGGGCATTTGAAGTTTACTTCAATGGTGAACTGGTTGGTGCCTTACTTCTTTTTATGATCTATTTTCCCCGTAACTTCTATTATGTATTTCTTCACTATAGGAAGTTCTGATCATTCACTGTGGCAAATGCAACTCTCCTCATGACTTTTAACTGTTTTAGCACACGTCAGTCATATTCGATTGGCTAATACTATGACTAGCTCTAATATTTATTATATTATTTATTATGATTTTCACTGTTAGGAGAGTCCCCATTGGGAAACTTATAGCTACTAACTTATATCTTGCTAGCCCTATCAATATTTTTGTACTAAAATTTGCAACTTATCATTCTTTATTCATGGAAACTCCGTGTCTTCTGTTGAATGTATTTGGATTGTATAACTTTATGTATGACAATGTAAAACTAGGTTATGATTTTCTGGAGAGTTAGCAGATTTAGAGTTGGGGCCATCGGGGAGTATGTTCCATCAATAACTCTTATAAAAAAAAAAACATTTCTGTCAGTTATGCCACAATAATTGTGATTCAGCGAAATGCTTATAGCAACCTTCGTAGTTTGCAGTATCTATTTTATGATTGTTCGCATTTTTCTCTCTAGTAATTGGGGGAGAGGTTTCCCACCTTGTGTTGAACTTTCAACTTATCAGGCATTTCGTTTTGCAACATAATATTTTCTTTATTAGGATTCTTGTGTTCCATCATTTTCAACTTTGTAATTTGTGATTATTGATGTTGGGTACTGGGGTATATCTTAGGGTTATGAACTATTCTTCTAAGTTTTGTTTCATTGGTATTTCTTGATATCAATGATTGGGTTATTCAAGTTGCTTCCTCTAATTCTTATAGGGTTTACTTGTATAACCCCTAACAAATGGGACAGTGGTAAATTAATTATGAAAACAAGGATGTATTCTCATCAATTAGAAAAGTTCTTCTTGGTCAAACTTTGCCTCCCTATGTATCCTTTTGGATGGTAACATGTATCACCTTCAATGCTTTTTAATTCTTTATAACCTGTTCTAAATCTTTGTTTCTTTTGAAGGTGTTCTCCAAACTGAAAGAAGGAAGGTTTCCCGGAGAAATAGAGTTGAAAAATCTGATTACCAAAAAGATGGCTAATTCTAGACTTGCAAATGGTGTGCCAGAATTGTGGCCATAGCTCATCTACATTTTGTTAAAAATTAGAATACAGAGCACAAATGATGGAACTGGACCTGCCTCTGCTTTGTAAAGTAGAGGTTGGTGTATAGATACCATAGGAATATTATGTTACAATGTCTTTAGTTGTTTAAAAACTAGAATGTGAACTCTATACTGAAATGACCAAGTAATGCTGAGAAGAGTCCAGGAATTTAAGCTTCTTATTGGTGCGCAACTTGCACATCCATTCTAAAATTGAGACATTCTGAGAGCTTGTAATATTTTCAGCTACTGTGAATAGTTATTAGGTAATTCAAGCAAACATTAATCTATGTTGAAAAAAATAAGTAGATTAATTCAGGTTTTATCAAATTCATTAAATGTCATAACATTTGAGATGCTAAACACTTATCCAAGTGCAACTGTAGTGGGAGGGACACAAGAATAACTAGTGAAACATTTTCACCGGAAATAATCTAATTATCTATTGACAGATAGTATTACTGTGATCAACTGATCATATATTTGGTACCGTTTATAAACATGAAACGTTGAATTATTTATAGAATTGAATCATGACGTGTGCACTATTTGCTTAGACTCTTAAATAGCCACATTTCTATGAATTAGTACAGTTCCTTCCTATCCACAAGACTGAATGGCTTTCCCGCTTTCCTAGTACATCCTCCAAAACTTTCCATGGTTTTTGAGATATCTCCACCAAACTCAAATTCACCTTATTGCTTTAAAAATAACCTGCAAAGCAGTCAATAGAGAAAATTACCATAATAAGGTCCTGCTAACATTACAAGTGTATCTGAAGAGGGTGAGGCTCAACTACCAATCATGCTGGAAGTACCTTACCTTAAAAATCTCTATATTCTGCTTATATCACGACCAAACACAAATGTTGTAGCCCAGTTGATAGCTACATAGAATCTGTTCCTCCAACTGACAACGCGTGTCAGATATGCAGAACGCCAAACAAACCAACTGAGAAACCCTGCAAGAGATAACCCTTTTGCTTCCTGTAGAAAATACACAATTGAAAAGCACTACATTTAAGTTTCTAGAGCACAAGAAAAAGGAACAACAGTGATTAAAATAAATAAATAAATAAGAAAAAGGAAAAAAAAAGAACACCTTGCTCTGTCTAAGGTCCACAAGAGCCTTGTAACTGCCAATGGTAGCCATGCTTCCAAGGTGCTTGTAAACAAATGGATCCCCGAAATCCATGTCTTTGATGCTATTTGCGCGGCTTCCATTGGCTCTACCTATTTTGTTTAATAAGGCTGCTAAATATTTACCTTGCCTTTCTGCTACCTAAGGAAATTAGGTGAGAATGCATCAAATTGCCAAGGAATTTTAGGAAGAGAACAAATAAAGGAATAGCACAACAGAAATAAATGGAAGATATGAAATGTGCAAGACACTATTGAGCCAAATATCACTTACTTGGGCTAAAGCTGGAAGTACAGGTCTTCCAGTACTTTCTACAAATCCACTGCAGTCACCTATTGCAAACACATCTTGCACTGAAGGAACGCGGAGCCACTCATCAATGCCAATCCTGGGAAGAGAAAAGATTTTCAGAATTTCCTTTAGGGTATGTTTCCAAGTTAGTTTTGGAGAGGAAGAGATGATAGGGAAGGTTTTGAGAACAAAGAGACTTCAATCCCCTTCCTTCCCATCCAAAATCAAAGCTCATAACACATTCTCTTCGGATAATACTATAATCAAAGGTTATAGCTAAGAGAGAGACTTTAAAGGAAAATGTAGAAGAGATTTAGACATAGATGGTTTGAACACTGATAGGGCACTTAAGTGTCATTTGATCTTTTAGTCGACTACATCTAGTAAGATAAGGCTTAGTTCTTGTATAATTTTGAAAAGTAATTTTTCTTTGACAAACTTGTCCTACTTTCTGATATGACGGGTCAAGGTACTAAATATATATAATGCAACAATGCGGCGTAACCACTAACAAGAACAAACCTTCCACCAGGGGATTTAGGGAGATCCAAAGAGCGAACAATAGGTGATGGACCAACACCAGTAGACCATACAAGCAACCCATATGGAACCTCAGTACCATCATTAAGGATAATCTTCTTCTCTTGAACATCTTTTACAATGCCACGAACAAGACGAACCCCTGACTGAGAGAAACTTTTATATTAGGAGACAATAAAACTAATACTGAAAAATTTGATATCTAGCCTGTCAAATGCCAATCAATTTTCAGCATATTGATTCATACTTATCTAATGGTCCATCTGTTATGTGAAAAATTCCAAATGCTCTGCTAGAAGCAAATTATAAAGGCCATTTGGTAGTCTACCACAGATTTTTTGTTTTTGTTTTTTTCCCCCCTCTTAGAAAGAAATGGAATATCAGAGTTTTGAATATAAACAAGAACATTTTCAAACAATAAAGAGGAGCTCACCTTTGTCAGCTGCTTGGTAGCATAGCGCCTAAGTCGGTCATCAAAGGAAGACAATATCTCATTTGCCTTTAAAAGCATAAATAACTTGGTTAACATCAACAATTACCTCCAAATACATAGAACAGTGATATCACATATCTAATGCTATAAGCATACCTCAATTAAAGTAACATGGATATAATCCTTCACGTGGGTATATCTCTGTCGGACATCTCTCATGATGAAATCACTGAGTTCACCACTGAATTCAACTCCAGTCGGACCACCTCCCACAACCACACAATGCAAAAGCCTTTGTTTTTCCTCTTTTCCAATCCCTGCATCCAAATCAAGTGCAATTACTTGTGATGTATACAAACCTTTTTTTTTTTGTTTTTGTCAAATGTCAAATGACTTCGTCTTAAGGCTAGTATTGTAAGATTATGGTAAACCTGGAACATCTGACAACATTAAGTTCAGGAGCAACTTGCGACGGATTTCCTGTGCATGGTAAACTTCACGAAGAAAAATTGCATGCTCATAGACTCCATGAATTCCAAAAGTAGTGGGTTGTGCTCCTAATGCAATTACTAGCTTGTCATATGAAATTGTAAACTTCCAAGGGTCTAATGTTTCCTCTCCTTCAGTTACAGTCTCGCAATGCACCTTCAGAACCACAAATTAGATTCTATCAATGTAGGCCTTACTGTTAGAACCAGTGTTTCAACCTAAGAAGCACGGACACACCAAATTACTGCCGTGTCCACGTGTCGGACACGCGGTGGACACGGACACGCGGTGGACACGTGTCCGACACACCTGAGCACGTGTCGCAAAAAAAAAAAATTTTTTTTACTCGGACACGCCATGACACGGCACTGGACACACGAGGACACGGCACTGGACACTGTAGAAAATGAAGAAAATGAAGTTACTTTTTAGATGATCACTGTAGTTAGCTTTTTTTGGATATATCATTAGAATTGATGCCCCATATTTTTTTGGAAAGGATATGGAAATAGGAAGTAGTGAAGTTCAAAAGATAGTTAAAGAATACTCCATGTGTTTTTTTTTTTTTTGAGGGGTTAGGAAGTGATTATAAGTTCAATTGTAAATTTTGACTTCATATTATATATATGATATATATTATGACTTTTGATTTTTTTTCTTAAAATTTAATATATATATGCCGTGTCCGTGTCCGTGTCCGGTAAAATTTTAATTTTGGTGTGTCTCCGTGTCCGTGTCCGTGTCGTGTCCCGTGTCCGTGTCCGTGTCTGTGCTTCTTAGGTTTCAACTAACCTAACATCATACCCTTTTGTTTGAGGAGAAGGGGAAGTAACGGTGAGAAAATAGTATTGGAAATTCAACTAAGAAAGTAACTATTACAATTCAAATTCTTCGGGAACTTATCATTGATCTAATGAGATCTTCCAAACATCCTCCTTTTCTTGTATTCCTCACCATGTATCCATATGAATCTTGAGAATAGATCCTCTCAAACTTAAATTTGCTAAATTGACTGAGAAGGTGGCTCTGGCATACTGACTTCTATGCACACCCCCAAGATCGAACTTATGAACACAAGAATTTCTTTTTCTTTTATTGTAATGAAAATCAGGATCTAGCAAGCAGAGGTAGGGGGTATTTACTGAGCTCCACAGTCTACACATATCAAATTTATCTCTCTCTGAACTGAGCTAGTTCAAAGCCATCAAGACTCACCAACTACCCATAAACGTTAGAGAACCTCCCTATGTAGAGTTCCCTACCAACTAGGATTGAATGTCTTTAGAGGAATTTGAACCCACATCAATGGAAATAACAAATTAAGTTTCGAAACTTAATATTGACACAGGAATTACTTTGTAAGCATGATCGACTAACGAAGTTGCAATATCCACATAGATAACTACCCAATTACCCATCATAATAATAGTTATCCACTATGATTTGTCAGTTTCCTACAATTTAGTGGTCGTGTAAGTGAAAAAAATTTAATCGAATACACAATCATGAACATATTGAACTGAACCAGTTTTGTTTCCCTCACTTGCAATTTTATCGGATAAAAATTGGCGTCTCGTTTAACCAGTTGGTTAAGGTTACCATTATAGTGATATTTAAACTTTCAATAAAATAAAGGCATAGAAATTATTTATTCTTCCAAGTACGAATACAAACTTTGTATTTATAAATGATTAACCAGCTCAAAATCCTAAAAGTTACTAATCTCATATCTCATATATACAATATAATCATGAACAATTAACATGGAATTGCACATACCACATGGTGATCAGTATCAATGGAAGTACAATTGGCAAGGAAGAAGTAAGAACCGGGCTCTCTGGAAATGGCGGGCTGGATCCTAGCAATGGGTTCAGCAACAGATCTGAATTCAAGCGTTCCAACGCACGTTGACGCCAATAGAGGCGTGAACACCATGTGATTCCTCGGGGACACGCAAACAATGTCATAGATGTTAGGGTCAAGGCCCTTCATCAGCCTGCTACCGGCCCAACCAGTGCCCAGAACCACCACACGGGCCTTCTCGTGGGCCTTGGTGGGGCGCAGGCCCACATGAGGGGCAAGGTAGTCGGTGTGGGTGTTAGTAGCGGTGGCAGTGGCGAAGTGAGAGAGGAAGGTGGAGAGAGGTGCATGGAAACGGTTAGTTACTGTTGTGTTAAGTGTGTGGGGTTTTGACGAATATGAATATTGGGAAATTCTGGAGAGGTTGCGGAATACGGACATGGTTTGTGATTTTGTTAGAAGGGAGGGAGGGAGAGGAGAGAATTAAAGAAGAATGAGAAAGAAGAGCGAAGAAATTCCAGAAAAGTGGGGGGTTTCAGACTTTGACTTCTGTTTTGTGAGATGAGAGAGAGAGCGCGGTTGGCGGGTTGTTTTGTTTGACGCTCGAGAAAGGATGCTTACATTGATACACAGCATCGTCGCAAGGCATCCATTATTATTTGTGAAACAAAAATTTTGGTTAAATAATTAAATTTTGGAAAATACTAGTGGAGAATAATTTTGTTGAACAATGTGAACAACTACCAATTAAATAAAAATATACTACATTTCTAAATTAAATCTCTAAATTTTAATATTAAAATAATCATCCGTACACTAATAAAATAAATATCCGATATATCTATTGTTTACATTGTTTAATATTTTCATTATTTACCTATACTTTTTCTTAAATTTTATATTAATCTTTCAAATTTTCTTTTAATAAAATTACTCTTTCAGGTTTTCTTCTAACATCAATCAAATTCGTCAAAAATTTATAATTTTCACTCATTTGGAAGTTACCTTATCAAAATACTATGTATATATTAAAAATTAATTTTTTAAAAATTTACATGCAGCTATTTTATATGCATGTGAATTTTTATTTATATTTATATATAAATATATGTATAATTTAATTTTAATATATATTTTATACTAATAACTGATTTTAGTAATTAATTTTAATATAAATTTAGTATAATAATATTTTTGTAACGGTTTTAAATTTTCATTAAATATTTTTATAACTTACACTTTTAAAAATATAAGATTAATGGTCAAATTAATTCTTGAAAAATATATCATTTTCTAAATTTGTTTTATAAATTAAATTAGTTTTTTAGAAATTATAAATTAATTATTTTTATCTCTCTGTTATTTTTTAATAATTTTTATCAACGATTGATAAATTAAAATGTTAACTGATAGTATACATGACATATATCATTTTTAATTGGATGTTAAATAAATATGTTTATTAAAATCTATTAATTTAGTCTAATTTTTCAATTATATAAACCTTAGTGCTAATTTAACCCACTGATAAATTTTTATAAATATATTTATCCAATGTTTAATTGGATATGTTAAGTGTCATATATAATGTGAGTTAATATTTTATACTTCTTTTTCATTAATTGTTGATGAAAATATTAATTAAACAATTAAAAATAAAAATAATTAATTTATAATTTTTAAATAATTAATTTAATTGATAATTTTTTCGGGCCTGCTACACATATAAGCCTACAAGCATACAAGTTGGCCCAACCCAAAGAAAAATCACGCGCACCAAAAGAGATAACATGGCGCGTCAAAGTCACGCGCTCAACACTCAAACGGTTACGTATGGCAGACTCTTCCACTTCTTCCACTTCTTCCATTTCTCAAGGCACTTCGAAAACAAGGAAACCCTCCCATTTTCGAGCGAAAATCAAAGTTCAAAATATACAAATCGTTCTTCGAAACCTCCATCAAAACACCATCAAACTCTCCGTGAAGAATCTGAACAGAAAACAAAGCAACAATACTCAACGTAAGTTCATTAAGATTCCTGTATATTTTACTTTTCTTCTACGTCGTTCTTCTAGGGTTTACTATTATTCTTGCTTCTTTGTTACAATGTTCTAAGTTCTACGTCGTTCTACGTTGTTGTTCTAAGTTCTCCTGTTATTGTTGTTGATTTTTTGGGGTTTATTCCGTAGATTCGGGGGTGTATACTGCTTAACCTTGTAATGTGGCTTGATATTGAAGCATGGTTGAGTGATCTGACTAATATCTATACGCATGTATCTGAATAATATCTATGGGTGTATCTCACTGTTATCAATGGGTGTATCTTGCTGATATCTTTGGGTGTATCTGAATCATATATATGGGTGTATCTTACTGTTATCAATGGGTGTATCTTATTGTTATTAATGGGTGTATCTGACTCATATATATATGGGTGTATCTTACTGTTATCTTTGGGTGTATTGTTCGTTTCAGAGAAAATGGCAGCAAGAAACCAAACAAAAGACCTTAAGTGTGCCACACATATCCTGAGTGATAAGTTCAGAAACATGACTGAGGAGAAGAAGGCAATTGTGAGGGATCTTGGATTCGGTGGGTTGATGCACATCCCACCACTAAGGGTGGATCACCAACTCTTAAGGGAGCTGGCAAACAACTTCAAACTTGGGGAGAACAGACTGAAGACAGGATATGGTTCTTTCCAAATAACACCAAGAAAAATAGGTCATGCACTTGGCATCAATGCAACAGGTAACTAGCTTAAAATTATAGGTGTATATTAAGTTGTTGCTTGGGTCTATATAAGTTGATGCTTGGGTGTTTTTAAACCGACTTGGATACTTTGTTGTCTTCCTTTTTGTAGGAGATCTATTTCCTGAGAAAGTTGAGTATAAGAAACTTTCTGATGATGACAAAATAATTTATAGAAGATTCCAGGGTAAGACCCTCAAAAGTCTTACTGATGAAATGATGGAAATCGGCGTTGGCAACGAAGAGGAACGCCTGATGTTCAAGAGGATATTCATCCTCTACATACAGATGGCGTTCCTTTTGCCAACGACGATAAACAAAATATCGCCCGTGCACCTGGACCCAATTTTTAAGATGGACGGCATATCAGAGAGAAACTGGGGGGGGGCATGTTTTGACCTTCATGGTCAAGGGCATCACAGACTACCAGGAGAAGAAGAAGAAATCAATTAATGGCTGCCTCTTCGCCCTCATGATAATCTACTTTCATCTTTCAAAAAACAAAGGCAAAAACAGGACTCAAAGACCACCAAAGCCCTGGATTGCCAACTGGACTAAGGAGCAGTTGGTGGAAAGAATGTCTGCAGAAAGACAGGAAATTTTGGTAAGTAAACATAATAAGTTGGGTGTATTTTATTTACCTGAATGCTGCTAACTAAAATATCTCATGTTTCAGGGGATTCTGAAGATCGCAGAGACAAGAGAAAAAATGAAAAAAAAAAGAAAAAAAAAACAAGAAATAAAAAAAACAAAAAAAGGAAGGCGAGTCCAACTTCGTCTTCGGAGACAGAAACTACTGACAGTGACACTTCTACCTCTGAGTCTGAGGCTCAAGAAGACTCAGAGGATTCAGGAAGAAAACACCCCAGCAAAAAGGGAAAAAAGTAAGAACCATACTTGGGTGTAATTTCTTTTTCGAGTTGGGTGTATTTTGTTTGATCACGTTGGGTGTATGTAGTTTATTAAGCAGCGTGTGTTTCGTTTGCTGCGTTGGGTGTATATTTAATATTCAGTTGGGTGTATCTTGTGAATTCATTTGGGTGTATTTTTAGTATGTTCTAAATGATGATTGTTTGCCTTCCAGAATGGACTCCAGAAAAAGAAAGCAGAGGCAAGAGGAGTCAGATTCTGATTCAGAATCTGAATCTGAACCAAGTGATGAGTAATGTCCTGAAATTATTACTCCTTTCTTTTGGCTTCATTATAAAGATTTCATGTATTAATTGAAGTGTCTATTATTAACTTATAGGAGTGAAGAATCATCACCTGCGGAGAAGGAGAGGAAAAAGAAAAAAACAAAAACAACACCAAAAGAGTAAGCACTTCTTTCATTAATATTCTGTGATAAAATTAATTTTTTATTTCTGATTGGTATTCTTTTTTTCCACCCAGAACACAACAAGAAAAGAAAAAAGTTGTTGTGGAGGATTCACCTCCTGAAGAAGATCAATACTTTGACGGGTACAGTACCTCGTAAGCTATATTACGGTCTATCATCGTAATTATTTTTGTTAACATCTTATTTTATGAATGTAGTGAGAGATATGAAATATCAAGTGACGAAATCGATGAATGGCTAAGGGGAAACGTTGATAAATCTGCTGCGGAGGGGTATGTCTTGCGGGGCTGTGTATTTGAGATTTTTGTGTGTTTTGTTTGCTAATAATTGTATCTTGTTTCGCAGGGAGAACCTAGCTGACCTGCGATCGACAGAAGGTCGCTATGTGTCCTCTGAAACGTAAGAACCTTTATTATTTAATAAAATCTTGTTATCATGATTTGGATGTATTTTCTGGAAACATTTGGGTTTATTTTGTGGATCAAGTTGGGTGTATGTTGTTTACTAGGGATATTTCGTTTGTTTTGTTGGGTGTATATTGTCCATTCGGTTGGTTGTATCTTGTGCATTCATTTGGGTGTATTTTATACCTGTATCTTATTTTGTCTGAATAACATGAAATCTGTTTAGACTACCGGCTGTGAACTTGGGAAGTGATGATCCTTCCTCTCAAGGACGCACAGAACAGAGTAGCGTAAACCAGCCATCACAGAGCATGTAATTTCTCTTTCAAATAACCGTTACTTTTGTTCTTCTATTACCTTCTACTTCTAATTCTGTCTATATTTTTTTTAGAAAAAAAAGCCCTTTATTATTTTATTCAAGAAAAAAAAGGCAGCAAAAAAAAAGCAAAAACTGCAACTATGTAAGTTCTCAAAAAACAAAGCCTGTCTTCTTTTTGAATTGTTCGGGTGTATTTTTGACCTTTTTTGGGTTATTTTAGGTTGAGTCTGACTGACTCGAATATGATGGTTGTGAGGGAACAAACACCGTCGGAAGCGCTTGCAATGTGAGTTTTCCAAGAATATTTCAACCTTATAACCTTATTATTTTCAAAAGCGTTGTTAACCTTTCATTTTTCTTCTTGTTTAGAGTCCCGATCGAGGTTTTTGTGCCGGCATCCCAAACAACCCCTGAGACAGATTTCGAACCAACCCCTATGCTACGGATTGAAGGGACTACAGAAAAGTAAGAAATAGTATTGGGTGTATATTTGTTTAGGGTTTGGGTGTATATTTGCATACAGTTTGGGTGTATATTGTTCCTGATCAATTTTTTCTTTACGCCATGATTAATTTTGTGTTACTGTGCAGCACTCCTGAATCCCCCAAGAAACTTCAAGAAACCACACCCACGCTTCCCCCAGCTCCAACTAAAATGTAAGTTCATCAGACTAAAATCAATCTTTGCTTATCATCCGTATATTATTATTCTTACTCTTATTCTTATACATCATGACACAGTCATCCAGCCGCAGAAGACGCTGCTACCCTGTTGATGATGGCACGGACAGCAACCTATGTTCCTAAAACAGATTCAGGGATGCCATCATTCAGCCTTGGACTGATTGATTCAAGCCAGGAGGGGGCGTCAACGCAGGAGACAGAAAGGGAAAAATCTCCAGAAACTGCAAGTATGCTAGAACAATTAGACACTTTGGTCCAAAAATTAGCAAGCAATGCGGCGAAGGGAACAAACGAAAGTCCACAAATTCAGAGGGAGACTGGGGGAGAAAGTTCTGCAAAGTTTGAAACTCCAGGGGGAATAAATCAAATTACAGATGATATGAAACAAAAGTGCTACATCTGGGGGACGAGACTGAAGGAAGACGCAAATGGCAATACTGACGAGTATGAGGAGATTTGCAATCTGATTGGCAAAGGAGAATACATTTTGATCAGATCGCACCTTGCATCCCTCCAGGCAAAAAGTGATATAGAATCTCAGGTAATATTAGACTAACATTTATGTTTTTACACCAAAGTAAACTGCAATGTTTATTAATGTAAAATTGATTTCGGCATATATTTCTAGATTGTATCTGCCATCTGCCTCATCCTAAACCAGAAAAATGAAAAGAGGTTTCAGGAACAAATATACTGTCTCCCCCCCGATATTGTGGTAAGTGTTACTTCTACGAACTTTGGGTGTATTTTCTGCATTGATTTGGGTGTATTTTTTGGGTTCGATTGGGTGTAAGTTGTGTATTTTCAGTATTTTATTTCTTGTTTCGCAATTCTTGCAGAGCATGGCACTTTCGGATCACCCAAAGGGGGAATTCATATCCCCGAAAACGGAAAAGGAATTCAGGGTGGAAGCCTACCCGAGTTTCATTCACTTCATAGATAGAAAAAAATTAAGTTCGCATCCATATGTAAGTTTTCGTTTGCTAAATTTGTTAGTACGCTTATTTATTTAATTATATGCCAAATAAAATAACACACTGTTGAAATGTGGCAATCCTTCAGATTTTTGCTCCTGTTTGCCACTCGGGACATTGGTGGTTATGGCTAATAAATACAACAAAGCGGAAAATGTCAAATACTTGACCCGCTACACAAAAAAGCTCCAAGCGATGAGAGAAAGGACATTAATAAATTCACTGTAAGTTGCCTCTGTCTTCTTTACTTTAATAGATAGGTCTATTTCGAAGGTTGTGTTGGGTGTATATTTCATATTCAGTTGGGTGTATCCTGTGCATTCATTCGGTTGTATTACTGATTTGTTTTGGTATTTAAGGGATATGTATTTTCAAGATTGATAACATATGCCAGCGGGAAACCTCTGGAGAAAGGCGAGAAGGAAAAGGAAATTAAAGCATCATATGTTAAAATATCAGGGCAAAAAACAAGGTATAAATTTGTGAGTCTGAACATTAAACTTTCCTAAATGAGATTTGTAATTTATTTTCTTCGTTTTCAGCTATGACTGCGCTATCTACGTTATGAAGTGGCTTGAGTTAATTGAGCCGGAAAACATCAAAAAGGGGAAGTATGAATGGGATAATTGGCCACAGGTAACTGTCTTTAGAACTATATAACTCTGTATTACTTTACTGAATTAATATTGCTGTTTAAACAGAATATACTTTTTAATTGTAGGAGGAGGTGGACCACTATAGAGTGGAGTATGCTTCCCGGATACTATTCAGTGAGATGAATAAACAGAGAGATCGGGCAATTAAAGAGAGTAGTGCTATAAGGCTGTCGAAGCCATCCTCTATATTATTGAGTCCGTTTTGTCAGATTAATTCTGCTGATATAGAAACTGGGTAATCCAACTGCTGCGTAGTTTGTAATTTAAACAAATGATGTAAATATTTGCCAATTATCAACAACTTCTATTCCATGTATATTTTTTTCCCATAGTTAAACTATCTGTGCTGGTAAACTGTCTGTGATGTATTTAAAAACTGTATTACAGGTGGTGAACGCAAATTATAAACTGTTACACCCAACGCAAGTCTAATAATACACCCAAGATTGCGTAAACTATACACCCAACTGTCTGCGCTGTACTCAAAATGTATGAATTACATGTACTAAAATATGAAGAAAAACATCAAATAAAATATACACCCATAACCTGCGAATTTTTACAGCTTTTGTTCTATATGTATCTATATATGTGTCTATATGTAAATTGTGAATTAACAAAAATACACCCAAAAGAAACAGAGCTTTTACACCCATATTCTATAAAACTATACACCCAAAGAGTTATCCCCTGCCGCTGGTACCCTGAGTTGATAATTCATAACGTGTCCTTGATATTGGTTGGAATTTGAATGCGCCGCTGATGCAACATCAAACACGTTTATCTGAATATAACACTCACACATTAGCTAAACTATTAACGACAAAAATAAACTCAATTGCCACAAATTTAAAGAACATTTCCTTGTACCTCGCTTAAAATTTTCGTCTTCTTCTTCTTTGTGGCGTTTGCAATCTGTTTCTCTAGCTTTGAACCTAGCCTGTTTTTTGGACGTCCTCTTGTTCGAATCCTTGGCGGGCTTTGAAGCTCGTTAACGGATTCCAAGTTGGCGTCTTCGTGGGATAAAGAAGATCTCCCCTTCCTTTTGGCTTTTAATGCTTCCATCTCGGCCATGACGTTATCGTACGTACGGTGTAGAATTGCAGTCAGCTCCTCTGATTCGGAGGCAAATTCGCAAATATTTTGCGAACGAAAAACCAATTGGTCGAACCTCTTGCTTCTTGGCTCCATTAGTGGCTCGTCGTGGCTGCTCTTGATGTGTGTGTGTCGCCTCTTTACCTTCTTGCTCCATCGTTCCAGTATATATCTAGGGGACACTTGGCTTACTTGTTCGAAGCTTAACACGCTTAGTGCGTGACGGCACAGTATCCCTCTCGACTCGAATAATAAGCATTGGCATTTTACCTCGGCTGCGACTGAGTCGTAGGTAACAGCGAACTTGTTGAATATTGAGCTGGAAACTTGTTCTCCGACTTCGTATATTGAATAGCCTAGAGCGGAATTCTTTAATCTGGTGATGCAATTCGCCTTTCCTCTGAATTGCGCTTGGACTTCCCTAAACTTTGCATGAGTGTACGCATCTTGAAACTGAGCTTCAATGGAGGATTTGGTTGCACACGGTATGACCGTATGAAAATCTGCAGCGTCTGATTCTCTCTCTGCTTGCTCCCTGCTTCCGAGGCAATTATCGTATTGTTTGACGAACTGAATAAGCGAGCTGTTCCGGGTGATGTACTTGTTAAAAAATGAATGCATGCTCTCGCTCCTTTGTGTGCTTCTCATCCCTGCCCAGAAGTGGTGATCCAGATAGATAGGAACCCATATGTGACGGTCTTCGTACAGATCTGCATAAAACACCCAAACACAAACTGTAAAATACACCCGAGAGAACATACAATTTACACCTCTGCTGCAGATTTTAAAAACACATTACCTGAAAGCCACTTGTTGTCCGCAAGACCAAAATTTAGCAGAAAATCGTTCCAATTCCTATCGAATGAGTCTTTGCTATGAGAGTTCCAAACAACATGGCTCATTTCTTGTTCGATCTCCGCATGTCCCTTGTACCCGTTTAATTTGCTTGGAATCTTCTTCATGATGTGCCAAATACACCAGCGGTGAACTGTTGTTGGCATACAGGCCTCTAAAGTCCTTTTCATTGATGCGCACTGATCGGTGAGAAACCCTTTCGGAGCGTTTCCTCCCATGCAACGAAGCTAGCATTGAAATAACCATTTGAATGATTCAATTTCTTCGTTCTTCATCAAAGAGCATCCGAGAAGTGTTGACTGACCGTGGTGATTCACCCCGACAAAAGAACCACAGACCAAATTATACCTGAAACAAATTACCATGGTCCAGAATGCAAAATCATTAGGTACACCCTAACAAATGCTTCGAATACACCCAATGAAACAGCCAATATACACCTCTGCTGCGGATTCGTAAAAATAAATTAATTTAGCATCATAAACAGGGACAATTTGTTACCTGTTTGTATTGTAGGTGGTGTCGAATGAAATAACGTCTCCGAAATACTCAAAGGCGGCTCTGCTTCTGGCATCGGCCCAAAAAGCCAGCTTAATCGATTGATCCTCCTCAAGTTCGAGCTCAAAAAAGAAATTCGGATTCTTCTCTTTCATTCTTAAGAAATATTTCCCAAATTCCTTTGCATCTTCTTGTTCAGAAACATTCCGCACTTCCCTGGTAATGTAATTCCTCACGTCCTTTTCGATAAAGTTTAACTCGCGGTGACCCCCGGCAGCAGCAACAAATGATTGGTAGGTTTTGCTTGGTCTGATACCATCCTCCTCGTTATTCTCTATCGTACGACGAATGGACATGCTTAGTTCCCTGTGCTGTTTGAGCATCTCTGCTTTGCTTGGACAGCAGGGGTGTGAATGATCCAGCACAACCTTTGAAATGATCCAAGCACCGACATCCTTCAATGTGTGTATATAAATTCTTGCAGGACAGTTTAGACCGGCTGTCGGATTGGTCTTCTCGGTCGGAGATATTTTAGATTTTCATTTTCCCTCTCTGCTACATGTAATCAGTTGATTCTTAATCTCGTTTCCCTTCCTATTTGTGCACCGAACTCTTGTAGAGAAACCTGCAGCCTTGGCGTAGTCCCTGTAAAATTTTCCAGCATCTTCAAGGGTGGTAAAGGTCATTCCGACCTTCGGAATAAGCTCGTCATCAACAACCGAGAGAGGCTGCACAATACACCGTGTCAGACTGTAAATACACCCATAGATATGATTCAAATACACCCAATTATGTCTAATATGATACACTCGAGCCGCAACAACTCAACTACAGAATGACCTTTAAAGCCATAAACTGTAAATACTCAGGCTGCAGAATACACCATGTCAAAAACTAAAAACACACCCAATCGTGTCTGATATAATACACCTGAACAACAACAACTCAATTAAAATAACAAAAAACCAGTAAAGTGTAGATACACCCACACTTCTAGCTAAAATACACCCAAAGAAGAATTGATCTACACCCGAGCGTCTGCTATAAATTCCAGGTAATTAGTCACAACTAATACATTGAATGGACAGATTCATGTTAACGTGTTACTTTCACAGTCAATGTTCAGCAATTTTTTAACTACACAATGCTATACCAATTACTGAAAGAAAAATCATACTAATCTTATGTAAATCAAACCTCAGGAAATTCGTTAAATTCAAACTCATAATCCACTTCGCCTGGATTCAGCTGACAATCAGAGGTTGAATGATCCATTATCTTCAAAACGAGTTCAAACTTTGATTTCAGAAAACAACAAATCAAAATAGAAAACGAAGGTCGAGTTGCAGAGAGAGAAAAAGGTAACGTAAACGAAGAACATACCAGTGAGAAAAGGACAGCAAAAGAACGATGGAGAAGAAGGGACTACGTTACCTTTGCTGTCCTTTTCTCACTGGTATGTTCTTCGTTTACGTTACCTTTTTCTCTCTCTGCAACTCGACCTTCGTTTTCTATTTTGATTTGTTGTTTTCTGAAATCAAAGTTTGAACTCGTTTTGAAGATAATGGATCATTCAACCTCTGATTGTCAGCTGAATCCAGGCGAAGTGGATTATGAGTTTGAATTTAACGAATTTCCTGAGGTTTGATTTACATAAGATTAGTATGATTTTTCTTTCAGTAATTGGTATAGCATTGTGTAGTTAAAAAATTGCTGAACATTGACTGTGAAAGTAACACGTTAACATGAATCTGTCCATTCAATGTATTAGTTGTGACTAATTACCTGGAATTTATAGCAGACGCTCGGGTGTAGATCAATTCTTCTTTGGGTGTATTTTAGCTAGAAGTGTGGGTGTATCTACACTTTACTGGTTTTTTGTTATTTTAATTGAGTTGTTGTTGTTCAGGTGTATTATATCAGACACGATTGGGTGTGTTTTTAGTTTTTGACATGGTGTATTCTGCAGCCTGAGTATTTACAGTTTATGGCTTTAAAGGTCATTCTGTAGTTGAGTTGTTGCGGCTCGAGTGTATCATATTAGACATAATTGGGTGTATTTGAATCATATCTATGGGTGTATTTACAGTCTGACACGGTGTATTGTGCAGCCTCTCTCGGTTGTTGATGACGAGCTTATTCCGAAGGTCGGAATGACCTTTACCACCCTTGAAGATGCTGGAAAATTTTACAGGGACTACGCCAAGGCTGCAGGTTTCTCTACAAGAGTTCGGTGCACAAATAGGAAGGGAAACGAGATTAAGAATCAACTGATTACATGTAGCAGAGAGGGAAAATGAAAATCTAAAATATCTCCGACCGAGAAGACCAATCCGACAGCCGGTCTAAACTGTCCTGCAAGAATTTATATACACACATTGAAGGATGTCGGTGCTTGGATCATTTCAAAGGTTGTGCTGGATCATTCACACCCCTGCTGTCCAAGCAAAGCAGAGATGCTCAAACAGCACAGGGAACTAAGCATGTCCATTCGTCGTACGATAGAGAATAACGAGGAGGATGGTATCAGACCAAGCAAAACCTACCAATCATTTGTTGCTGCTGCCGGGGGTCACCGCGAGTTAAACTTTATCGAAAAGGACGTGAGGAATTACATTACCAGGGAAGTGCGGAATGTTTCTGAACAAGAAGATGCAAAGGAATTTGGGAAATATTTCTTAAGAATGAAAGAGAAGAATCCGAATTTCTTTTTTGAGCTCGAACTTGAGGAGGATCAATCGATTAAGCTGGCTTTTTGGGCCGATGCCAGAAGCAGAGCCGCCTTTGAGTATTTCGGAGACGTTATTTCATTCGACACCACCTACAATACAAACAGGTAACAAATTGTCCCTGTTTATGATGCTAAATTAATTTATTTTTACGAATCCGCAGCAGAGGTGTATATTGGCTGTTTCATTGGGTGTATTCGAAGCATTTGTTAGGGTGTACCTAATGATTTTGCATTCTGGACCATGGTAATTTGTTTCAGGTATAATTTGGTCTGTGGTTCTTTTGTCGGGGTGAATCACCACGGTCAGTCAACACTTCTCGGATGCTCTTTGATGAAGAACGAAGAAATTGAATCATTCAAATGGTTATTTCAATGCTAGCTTCGTTGCATGGGAGGAAACGCTCCGAAAGGGTTTCTCACCGATCAGTGCGCATCAATGAAAAGGACTTTAGAGGCCTGTATGCCAACAACAGTTCACCGCTGGTGTATTTGGCACATCATGAAGAAGATTCCAAGCAAATTAAACGGGTACAAGGGACATGCGGAGATCGAACAAGAAATGAGCCATGTTGTTTGGAACTCTCATAGCAAAGACTCATTCGATAGGAATTGGAACGATTTTCTGCTAAATTTTGGTCTTGCGGACAACAAGTGGCTTTCAGGTAATGTGTTTTTAAAATCTGCAGCAGAGGTGTAAATTGTATGTTCTCTCGGGTGTATTTTACAGTTTGTGTTTGGGTGTTTTATGCAGATCTGTACGAAGACCGTCACATATGGGTTCCTATCTATCTGGATCACCACTTCTGGGCAGGGATGAGAAGCACACAAAGGAGCGAGAGCATGCATTCATTTTTTAACAAGTACATCACCCGGAACAGCTCGCTTATTCAGTTCGTCAAACAATACGATAATTGCCTCGGAAGCAGGGAGCAAGCAGAGAGAGAATCAGACGCTGCAGATTTTCATACGGTCATACCGTGTGCAACCAAATCCTCCATTGAAGCTCAGTTTCAAGATGCGTACACTCATGCAAAGTTTAGGGAAGTCCAAGCGCAATTCAGAGGAAAGGCGAATTGCATCACCAGATTAAAGAATTCCGCTCTAGGCTATTCAATATACGAAGTCGGAGAACAAGTTTCCAGCTCAATATTCAACAAGTTCGCTGTTACCTACGACTCAGTCGCAGCCGAGGTAAAATGCCAATGCTTATTATTCGAGTCGAGAGGGATACTGTGCCGTCACGCACTAAGCGTGTTAAGCTTCGAACAAGTAAGCCAAGTGTCCCCTAGATATATACTGGAACGATGGAGCAAGAAGGTAAAGAGGCGACACACACACATCAAGAGCAGCCACGACGAGCCACTAATGGAGCCAAGAAGCAAGAGGTTCGACCAATTGGTTTTTCGTTCGCAAAATATTTGCGAATTTGCCTCCGAATCGGAGGAGTTGACTGCAATTCTACACCGTACGTACGATAACGTCATGGCCGAGATGGAAGCATTAAAAGCCAAAAGGAAGGGGAGATCTTCTTTATCCCACGAAGACGCCAACTTGGAATCCGTTAACGAGCTTCAAAGCCCGCCAAGGATTCGAACAAGAGGACGTCCAAAAAACAGGCTAGATTCAAAGCTAGAGAAACAGATTGCAAACGCCACAAAGAAGAAGAAGACGAAAATTTTAAGCGAGGTACAAGGAAATATTCTTTAAATTTGTGGCAATTGAGTTTATTTTTGTCGTTAATAGTTTAGCTAATGTGTGAGTGTTATATTCAGATAAACGTGTTTGATGCTGCATCAGCGGCGCATTCAAATTCCAACCAATATCAAGGACACGTTATGAATTATCAGCTCAGGGTACCAGCGGCAGGGGATAGCTCTTTGGGTGTATAGTTTTATAGAATATGGGTGTAAAAGCTCTGTTTCTTTTGGGTGTATTTTTGTTAATTCACAATTTACATATAGACACATATATAGATACATATAGAACAAAAGCTGTAAAAATTCGCAGGTTATGGGTGTATATTTTATTTGATGTTTTTCTTCATATTTTAGTACATGTAATTCATACATTTTGAGTACAGCGCAGACAGTTGGGTGTATAGTTTACGCAATCTTTGGTGTATTATTAGACTTGCGTTGGGTGTAACAGTTTATAATTTGCGTTCACCACCTGTAATACAGTTTTTAAATACATCACAGACAGTTTACCAGCACAGATAGTTTAACTATGGGAAAAAAATATACATGGAATAGAAGTTGTTGATAATTGGCAAATATTTACATCATTTGTTTAAATTACAAACTACGCAGCAGTTGGATTACCCAGTTTCTATATCAGCAGAATTAATCTGACAAAACGGACTCAATAATACAGAGGATGGCTTCGACAGCCTTATAGCACTACTCTCTTTAATTGCCCGATCTCTCTGTTTATTCATCTCACTGAATAGTATCCGGGAAGCATACTCCACTCTATAGTGGTCCACCTCCTCCTACAATTAAAAAGTATATTCTGTTTAAACAGCAATATTAATTCAGTAAAGTAATACAGAGTTATATAGTTCTAAAGACAGTTACCTGTGGCCAATTATCCCATTCATACTTCCCCTTTTTGATGTTTTCCGGCTCAATTAACTCAAGCCACTTCATAACGTAGATAGCGCAGTCATAGCTGAAAACGAAGAAAATAAATTACAAATCTCATTTAGGAAAGTTTAATGTTCAGACTCACAAATTTATACCTTGTTTTTTGCCCTGATATTTTAACATATGATGCTTTAATTTCCTTTTCCTTCTCGCCTTTCTCCAGAGGTTTTCCGCCGGCATATGTTATCAATCTTGAAAATACATATCCCTTAAATACCAAAACAAATCAGTAATACACCCGAATGAATGCACAGGATACACCCAACTGAATATGAAATATACACCCAACACAACCTTCGAAATAGACCTATCTATTAAAGTAAAGAAGACAGAGGCAACTTACAGTGAATTTATTAATGTCCTTTCTCTCATCGCTTGGAGCTTTTTTGTGTAGCGGGTCAAGTATTTGACATTTTCCGCTTTGTTGTATTTATTAGCCATAACCACCAATGTCACGAGTGGCAAACAGGAGCAAAAATCTGAAGGATTGCCACATTTCAACAGTGTGTTATTTTATTTGGCATATAATTAAATAAATAAGCGTACTAACAAATTTAGCAAACAAAAACTTACATATAGATGCGAACTTAATTTTTTTCTATCTATGAAGTGAATGAAACTCGGGTAGGCTTCCACCCTGAATTCTTTTTCCGTTTTCGGGGATATGAATTCCCCCTTTGGGTGATCCGAAAGTGCCATGCTCTGCAAGAATTGCGAAACAAGAAATGAAATACTGAAAATACACAACTTACACCCAATCGAACCAAAAAAATACACCCAAATCAATGCAGAAAATACACCCAAAGTTCGTAAAAGTAACACTTACCACAATATCGGGGGGGAGACAGTATATTTGTTCCTGAAACCTCTTTTCATTTTTCTGGTTTAGGATGAGGCAGATGGCAGATACAATCTAGAAATATATGCCGAAATCAATTTTACATTAATAAACATTGCAGTTTACTTTGGTGTAAAAACATAAATGTTAGTCTAATATTACCTGAGATTCTATATCACTTTTTGCCTGGAGGGATGCAAGGTGCGATCTGATCAAAATGTATTCTCCTTTGCCAATCAGATTGCAAATCTCCTCATACTCGTCAGTATTGCCATTTGCGTCTTCCTTCAGTCTCGTCCCCCAAATGTAGCACTTTTGTTTCATATCATCTGTAATTTGATTTATTCCCCCTGGAGTTTCAAACTTTGCAGAACTTTCTCCCCCAGTCTCCCTCTGAATTTGTGGACTTTCGTTTGTTCCCTTCGCTGCATTGCTTGCTAATTTTTGGACCAAAGTGTCTAATTGTTCTAGCATACTTGCAGTTTCTGGAGATTTTTCCCTTTCTGTCTCCTGCGTTGACGCCCCCTCTTGGCTTGAATCAGTCAGTCCAAGGCTGAATGATGGCATCCCTGAATCTGTTTTAGGAACATAGGTTGCTGTCCGTGCCATCATCAACAGGGCAGCAGCGTCTTCTGCGGCTGGATGACTGTGTCATGATGTATAAGAATAAGAGTAAGAATAATAATATACAGATGATAAGCAAAGATTGATTTTAGTCTGATGAACTTACATTTTAGTTGGAGCTGGGGGAAGCGTGGGTGTGGTTTCTTGAAGTTTCTTGGGGGATTCAGGAGTGCTGCACAGTAACACAAAATTAATCATGGCGTAAAGAAAAAATTGATCAGGAACAATATACACCCAAACTGTATGCAAATATACACCCAAACCCTAAACAAATATACACCCAATACTATTTCTTACTTTTCTGTAGTCCTTTCAATCCGTAGCATAGGGGTTGGTTCGAAATCTGTCTCAGGGGTTGTTTGGGATGCCGGCACAAAAACCTGGATCGGGACTCTAAACAAGAAGAAAAATGAAAGGTTAACAACGCCTTTGAAAATAATAAGGTTATAAGGTTGAAATATTCTTGGAAAACTCACATTGTAAGCGCTTCCGACGGTGTTTGTTCCCTCACAACCATCATATTCGAGTCAGTCGGACTCAACCTAAAATAACCCAAAAAAGGTCAAAAATACACCCGAACAATTCAAAAAGAAGACAGGCTTTGTTTTTTGAGAACTTACATAGTTGCAGTTTTTGCTTTTTTTTGCTGCCTTTTTTTTCTTGAATAAAATAATAAAGGGCTTTTTTTTCTAAAAAAATATATATACAGAATTAGAAGTAGAAGGTAATAGAAGAACAAAAGTAACGATTATTTGAAAGAGAAATTACATGCTCTGTGATGGCTGGTTTACGCTACTCTGTTCTGTGCGTCCTTGAGAGGAAGGATCATCACTTCCCAAGTTCACAGCCGGTAGTCTAAACAGATTTCATGTTATTCAGACAAAATAAGATACAGGTATAAAATACACCCAAATGAATGCACAAGATACAACCAACCGAATGGACAATATACACCCAACAAAACAAACGAAATATCCCTAGTAAACAACATACACCCAACTTGATCCACAAAATAAACCCAAATGTTTTCAGAAAATACATCCAAATCATGATAACAAGATTTTATTAAATAATAAAGGTTCTTACGTTTCAGAGGACACATAGCGACCTTCTGTCGATCGCAGGTCAGCTAGGTTCTCCCTGCGAAACAAGATACAATTATTAGCAAACAAAACACACAAAAATCTCAAATACACAGCCCCGCAAGACATACCCCTCCGCAGCAGATTTATCAACGTTTCCCCTTAGCCATTCATCGATTTCGTCACTTGATATTTCATATCTCTCACTACATTCATAAAATAAGATGTTAACAAAAATAATTACGATGATAGACCGTAATATAGCTTACGAGGTACTGTACCCGTCAAAGTATTGATCTTCTTCAGGAGGTGAATCCTCCACAACAACTTTTTTCTTTTCTTGTTGTGTTCTGGGTGGAAAAAAAGAATACCAATCAGAAATAAAAAATTAATTTTATCACAGAATATTAATGAAAGAAGTGCTTACTCTTTTGGTGTTGTTTTTGTTTTTTTCTTTTTCTTCTCCTTCTCCGCAGGTGATGATTCTTCACTCCTATAAGTTAATAATAGACACTTCAATTAATACACGAAATCTTTATAATGAAGCCAAAAGAAAGGAGTAATAATTTCAGGACATTACTCGTCACTTGGTTCAGATTCAGATTCTGAATCAGAATCTGAATCCTCTTGCCTCTGCTTTCTTTTTCTGGAGTCCATTCTGGAAGGCAAACAATCATCATTTAGAACATACTAAAAATACACCCAAATGAATTCACAAGATACACCCAACTGAATATTAAATATACACCCAACGCAGCAAACGAAACACACGCTGCTTAATAAACTACATACACCCAACGTGATCAAACAAAATACACCCAACTCGAAAAAGAAATTACACCCAAGTATGGTTCTTACTTTTTCCCCTTTTTGCTGGGGTGTTTTCTTCCTGAATCCTCTGAGTCTTCTTGAGCCTCAGACTCAAAGGTAGAAGTGTCACTGTCAGTAGTTTCTGTCTCCGAAGACGAAGTTGGACTCGCCTTCCTTTTTTTGTTTTTTTTTATTTCTTTTTTTTCTTTTTTTTCTTTTTTTTTCATTTTTTCTCTTGTCTCTGCGATCTTCAGAATCCCCTGAAACATGAGATATTTTAGTTAGCAGCATTCAGGTAAATAAAATACACCCAACTTATTATGTTTACTTACCAAAATTTCCTGTCTTTCTGCAGACATTCTTTCCACCAACTGCTCCTTAGTCCAGTTGGCAATCCAGGGCTTTGGTGGTCTTTGAGTCCTGTTTTTGCCTTCGTTTTTTGAAAGATGAAAGTAGATTATCATGAGGGCGAAGAGGCAGCCATTAATTGATTTCTTCTTCTTCTCCTGGTAGTCTGTGATGCCCTTGACCATGAAGGTCAAAACATGCCCCCCCCCAGTTTCTCTCTGATATGCCGTCCATCTTAAAAATTGGGGCCAGGTGCACGGGCGATATTTTGTTTATCGTCGTTGGCAAAAGGAACGCCATCTGTATGTAGAGGATGAATATCCTCTTGAACATCAGGCGTTCCTCTTCGTTGCCAACGCCGATTTCCATCATTTCATCAGTAAGACTTTTGAGGGTCTTACCCTGGAATCTTCTATAAATTATTTTGTCATCATCAGAAAGTTTCTTATACTCAACTTTCTCAGGAAATAGATCTCCAACAAAAAGGAAGACAACAAAGTATCCAAGTCGGTTCAAAAACACCCAAGCATCAACTTATATAGACCCAAGCAACAACTTAATATACACCTATAATTTTAAGCTAGTTACCTGTTGCATTGATGCCAAGTGCATGACCTATTTTTCTTGGTGTTATTTGGAAAGAACCATATCCTGTCTTCAGTCTGTTCTCCCCAAGTTTGAAGTTGTTTGCCAGCTCCCTTAAGAGTTGGTGATCCACCCTTAGTGGTGGGATGTGCATCAACCCACCGAATCCAAGATCCCTCACAATTGCCTTCTTCTCCTCAGTCATGTTTCTGAACTTATCACTCAGGAGATGTGTGGCACACTTAAGGTCTTTTGTTTGGTTTCTTGCTGCCATTTTCTCTGAAACGAACAATACACCCAAAGATAACAGTAAGATACACCCATATATATATGAGTCAGATACACCCATTAATAACAATAAGATACACCCATTGATAACAGTAAGATACACCCATATATATGATTCAGATACACCCAAAGATATCAGCAAGATACACCCATTGATAACAGTGAGATACACCCATAGATATTATTCAGATACATGCGTATAGATATTAGTCAGATCACTCAACCATGCTTCAATATCAAGCCACATTACAAGGTTAAGCAGTATACACCCCCGAATCTACGGAATAAACCCCAAAAAATCAACAACAATAACAGGAGAACTTAGAACAACAACGTAGAACGACGTAGAACTTAGAAGAACGACGTAGAACTTAGAACATTGTAACAAAGAAGCAAGAATAATAGTAAACCCTAGAAGAACGACGTAGAAGAAAAGTAAAATATACAGGAATCTTAATGAACTTACGTTGAGTATTGTTGCTTTGTTTTCTGTTCAGATTCTTCACGGAGAGTTTGATGGTGTTTTGATGGAGGTTTCGAAGAACGATTTGTATATTTTGAACTTTGATTTTCGCTCGAAAATGGGAGGGTTTCCTTGTTTTCGAAGTGCCTTGAGAAATGGAAGAAGTGGAAGAAGTGGAAGAGTCTGCCATACGTAACCGTTTGAGTGTTGAGCGCGTGACTTTGACGCGCCATATTATCTCTTTTGGTGCGCGTGATTTTTCTTTGGGCTGGGCCAACTTATATGTTTGTAGGCTTGTATGTGTAGCAGGCCCGTTTTTCAATTTCTTATATTGGATTCATTTTCTGTATATGTTGTCTTTTTAAAATTTTCGATTGTTTCAAGTGTGAGATTTAAGAAAATATATATTTTGAAGCAATTGAGCTCATATATGAGGATCAGCATGGGCAATTTTTTTATTATATAATCAAGTTTTTTTTTTTTTTCAAAAAGAAAAAAAAAGAAAACATATAGAAATAATAAAAAAAAATCTCTCTTGCCTCTACCAGAGTATTTGGAAACATGACCTGTTTTGTATGTGCCTTATATTTGTAAATTCCACGTCGTTGAATAGCTGAAAAATGTTGGCACTTGGCACCACGGACAAGAAAAATTAGTAGCAGGTAATGCAAATATCAATATGACATCTGAACGAAGAAACAAATGGTGGCATCATTAGACCGACTGGTTTTGGCACGTCACTGCTACGTGCTTCCCAGAAAAATTATTTGGATGCATACAAATACAATAAGAAAGAAAAATCGATATGTTTAGTTTGGATAAATTTAAATTGGATCCAGCTAGGGAGATAATGGATTATTTGTATAATGTATACAATGGATTATTGAGTTATAAAATGATATATTATCTAGAATAACCATCCGAACACTAGAGATAATAAACATTTTCCTAAAAGATTAAACTGATTTTAGAGTTCACCAAAGATTGAACTTTTACCTTTCAGATCTATTGTTTTAATACTATGTCATAATACCACTTATCCCAAAAGTTTCAGCTAATAAAAAAAGTAACACTAATGATTATATCTCTAATACTCCATAAACCTCAATTATACATATTGTACAAATATTCCATTGGCTTCTCATACTTTTCTATTTAAATTTTACTCTACTTTTATCATCAACTAAGAGTGTATACTCTAAAGTCTTAATAGTGTTAATTCATTCTTATAGTGTAAAATAATTTTATATTTATATTTTAATTACGTAATATTATATAATAAAAATAATTTATTTTTATATTGATTATATAAATAATTATAGAAAAAGATTGCGTAAAGTATTTTACGAGTGTATTAAAATCATAAGTATATCATTAATTATTAACCTGAGAGTCCTGATTTTTTTTATATATATTTTTTAAATCAGTTTTTTAGTCTATTGATTGAGTATTTTCAGTTTGACCATTATAAATTGATAACCAAATTGTCTTTTCCAACAAAGACAATTTGTCCTCGACAACTTTTATCAAGAGAAAAATGAGAGTTTACTGAAATGTTAATCCCTAGTTTAAACTTAGACATTAATAACATAATTTGAAAGTTGTATAAAAAAAAGCGTTTAAGAAATTCTCTAAAGCCTCAACTTGATGTCTTAGTCTATCAATATGTAACAATATGATTATGGTAGCCTAGTTCAATTTGGTTTTTGATGTATCAAAATATCTAAATATAAAATTTCTTCTATACATATTGACCAAGGTAGGAAATGAGGGAGTGAATTTGTTTGAACTTGATTTGTTAGCATTTAGCAAATTAATCGACAAATGTTTATTTTTTTATTTTTTTTTGGTTTACTCAAACGGTATCCACCAACCTGACATGTTAAAGACTAATTCGTCGCAGATCTAAACTCCACTTAAGAGTTTGCCGCTGGCCAATGGATTGCTGCATGCACAAGACGGGATTTGAACTCCTGACACTTATTTAAGCAGACGAGTGAGTTGACCACTCGACCAACCCAAGTTGGTTATCGACAAAAGTTTATAATCTCGTAGGCTGATCTTTTATTCTTTTGGACCGTATAAAGAGGTAGTTAATATTTATGAATAGGATTCATAATATTTAAAAGGATCACGTTGCACTAACTAAAGACCTTTAGTGAATTGAGCTTGAATTTTAAAATTAAGTCAAATTGTTAATAAACCAAACTCAATTTTTGTGAGCATAACTTAAATTTGGTCAAATTTAACTTAGCTCACTTCCGTCTCTAATACTCATTATATATTTTTATAAAATACTAAATTATTAGACATACACAGAACTCAAATAATCATGTTAAAATCTGATCACATGATTATTCTTCAAGTGTTATTATTACTAAAAAAATTGAAACCCCTTAAACACTTCTCCAAATACGAAATTAGTGCATCATTGCTCAAGAACACATGATCAAAATAGCTTAAAGAGTGAGGACCTTGAAGCTTTTTGATGTCCAAGCCAGTGTTGCATATGGACCCCAATGGCATCCAAGTAAAAGCTGCTCCTCCCATGAAGACCAACCACCTTGCCCTCTGTAGTGGTTGAGGTGAAGAATTTCCCTACTTCTTCACCATATGGACCATATTGCCCTCTGCTGGTAGTGAAAGTCAGTGATTTGATAATTATATGCTTCTCATCCTTAGTGATTGATCCATAGTAGCCAGATATACAACTAAGGACTTCATGTGGATACTCCAGTTTTATCTACAATCACAATTAGAATAGAAGAATGATCAAGTTCATTTTGTACTGAAAGCATATTTCAGGATCAACTCCTTCTAAATTTTACACCATGTGCACTTTAGCCCCCTAAACTTTAGAAATGTGCAAGCCGACTCTTAAGGGTGCGTTTGGTTTAAGTTTTCATTTTCTGTTTTCACTTTTAGTGATTTTAGTTTTTAGAATTTTGTGAACAAAGGTATTTGTAAACCTTTGCTTGGGTATTTTTGGGTAGAACGCACATTTAGAGAAGTTCAGGGATTGATTTGTACATGGTGTAAAGTTAAGAAGGGTAAAGTGCAACTAACCCATAATTTAATATCAAATCTAATCTTCACAATTAAGAGGAGTGTTCTAAGGAAAGGAAAGGAAGAAGTGAACCATGCATGAAGAAAGTGGAAGCTACAAAACATACCCTGTGCATGGTGTCTCCTCCATTGCCACCATGTTTTACAGACCATACAGATTGCTTATTTCTGTCATATTCAATTTGAATAGAGCAAATGCCTTCTTTGTCTTTTGTCAGATAAATCTGCTTGATGGCCGAAAAGACGCCATCGTCCCAAGGTCGACCTCCATCTCCACCCCACGGGCCTGGTCCACACGGAGCTGGTTCTTTGATTACGCCACAAGAAACCTTGGAAAGAAGGGGCAAATTAAATGGGGTAAGCAATAAAAATAGATAACAAAATTCTTAAATGCATGGAATATCTTCAAAAAGGTTATTTATAAAAAAAGTATTGTGTAAATGAATGAGGGATATATACCTCTTCTGCTGCTCCTGGTTTAGCTAGCATCAATTTGGTAGCTGTGATCTCTCTGGGAGGTGTTGCCGCTGGCACGATAACTTTCCCTTCGGCTACATGAACACCAATAGCATCTAGGAATAGACCTTTTCTCCCATGAATGCCAAGCACTTTACCTTCTTTCTCCTTTGTGGTGAAATAAGTTCCTTGTTCATCCCCAAATGGACCATACTTCCTCTTACTTGTGTGGAAAGTAAGCGATTTTATAACAATAGGTCCCATGTACATCATAGGTCCATAGTAACCAGATATATGTGTCAGCGCTTCATAAGGGAAATCAAATACTATCTGCAAAATGATGTACAAGAATCACTTAACAAATCAAATCTGGTTTCCCTATATTACTAAATAAAGCTTGATTTGCATGTAAACTTGACATTCACCTTATCTGTTTTGAATCCTCCTGTCCCACCTTGTTTGTATCCCCAAATGGACTCTCCTTCATAATCATACAAAACTCTAATCCATACAATTCCAACGTTACGCGACAAGTTGATTTGCCTGATTCCAGTATAGCATCCGTCGTCGAAAAGAATTCCACCAGTGCCACCACATGCCTTGTATTTGACCACGCCTGCGACCTTTGGAGGCAACTTCTCCAATTGTGCTGTCTGAAACAAAGACATATTCTAACCTCTAAGGTTTAGTTGTGTGCAGAAGCCAAAACACCAAAGAGATTATTGATTCATGCTCTCATACCTTTTCTTTCTGTTCTATATTGTTGTATTCTTTGATGTGCGAAATCTTCCCAGGAACATTATTAGTTTGAGACTCAGGCTCTTGTACCTTTTCTTTGTGTTCTGTATTTTTGGATTCTTTGATGTGAGAAATCTTCCTTGGGACATTGTTCGACTGAAGCATACCGAAATTGTCCTTCTGCCTTACAGCAAGAACAATATCATAGGTTTCACCCACACTTCCTTGTATCACAGAAAAACCACCAAAATTATTAGTACTAGCAATCTGGTTCTGTGGCTGAACAAGAAGTTTGGAAGGTTGCTTCAAGGGCTTCATATATACTCCAATGGCATCTAGGTACCAATCACACTTGCCATGGAACCCAACAATCTTGGTCCCACTCGCTGACACTGAAAAGTGTGTCCCTTGTTCAACACCAAATGGTCCATAAGATTTCTTGTTACTCACGAAACTTAGTGACCGAACAAAGTTTGGCCCCCATTGGTTTAAGCTACCATAATATCCATGAACTGAAGTTAAGAACTCATCAGGGTAATCAAGCTTCACCTGTGACAAGTTTGTAGATAGTAGTATGCTTAAGTTTACCATACAACCATAATGTCCATTGCCCAATGTGGCAAATTATAGGTGCTTGTGTTTCTGAATTGGCTTGAAAAGATAAATTCAGACAAAAAGGAACACGATTTTCCTACTTGATTTTTGTTTTGAAATTTGATTTTTGTCCGAAGTTAATCTGTTCAGTGTTTTTCGGAAAAGAAATTATATTTTCAATTTAAGAAAATTATAATTTTGATGCACCGAAGCAATTTTATACATACATCCAATTATGTAACACAACATCAACAAAATAATTACCTTTTATATTAATCGCGTAAATGATCATTTAAAAAAACAAATGTGATTCAACGATAGTGTAACAATGGGTCAATGTAAAAGAGTTTTACACGTGCATCCAATCACGTAAAGTTACGTCAGCAAAATCAACTACTTTTTACATCAAACTCGTGAATGGGTCATCTAAAAGAATTGATGTAATTGGATAAAAACCATATAAAGATTAGTGTAAAATAGTTTTATTCGTGTATCCAATCACATAGTGCCACGTCAGCAAAAGTAACTACTTTTAACATTGACTGCATGAATGGTCGTTCGAAAAGAACGGATGTGATTAAAAGACGTATAAAACGTTTTGCAGCATCAAATTTAAACTTTTCTTTTATGGTAAAAAACAAGTTGAAATTAACACACTATATCACAAGATTAACTAGCTAAGGATATGAAACCTTTACCCTATCAGTTTTGTGGCCGCCACTTCCACCGTGCTTCTGTGACCAGATAGAGGACCCTTTTTTGTCATATTCAATCTGAATGGAGTCAATTCCTGTCCCATGAGCTATCACCAGTTGCCTTACACCAGAGTACACCCCATCATCCCAATGTGATCCTCCGCTTCCTCCCCATGGCCCATGTGATGCAGGTTTCTTCACCGAATCATCAAAATTCTGCACCCAAAAACATCATGTAATTCCAAGTTGTTAACAAGAGGTGGCAAAGACAAAGTTGTTGAATAAAATCTTTGAGATAACATATGCTTCAAGCATGTACTACCATCTTCTTCTACTTGTGTTAGAAGAAACTAATATAACAAAGTATGGAGCTTGGAAACACCACAATGGAAGTGATATTGTTTATTTGGGTAGCAACGGGAAGGAACAAGATCAATTTATGGCCGCGGGAAGTGTCTGATTGTGGGACAGGACTATGTTTAGAAAATTAATATAGATGAGGATCTATGTGGAAGAAGCTATTCTGGTTCCACCATGGAGGGAAGGGGTTGAAAGGCAGGGAATCAGGTCCCCCCAATAGAAATCACACTCTTTGAAATCAATCAGAGAAAGTTGCAAATGAACTTTTTTTTTTTTCTGGGGAAACATTTTCTTTCCACAATATTATTCCCCATACTAAGAATCATATGATTGAGAGAAAAGGAAAAGATTTACCACTGAAAAAGCGTGATAATTGCATATTCTACCACATCTGTGAATGGAACGGTACAGCTTTCTCTGTTTCTGTTATGTATGATAATTGCATATTCAACCCCACTTTATGTTAGTTGTGAAACTTTTTTCAGCCATAATATGCTGCTTATTATTAATAGAAGAATCTGGTACCTTCATTCATGATTAATATTGACCAAACTGATGGAAACCTGTTAAAGTTCAAGAACTTGAGTGATTACAACATCACTATTCACTTCTTTTATTACAGATACCCCCTTTCCTATATCACATAATCAATCATCAATACTTCATTTTGGTGCCCTTTAGTCCCAATCACTTTCTAATACCTAAAAGATTATGACTTAAAACCTCCCAACCTTTTACGGATAATGATATATTGGCTAGCATATGCTTCACGGCTAAAGGGTTTTAGTGACCATTATAACATTCACCGATAAAACTCCTTTTAGTGGCTGCAAAAAAAAATTATAACTTTTAGAGACTATTACTCTCAGTGATTTGTATGGTCACTAAAATTAATTTTAAAATTGTCATATTATTTGCTTATAGTTGTCATTTTGTTGCCCCTAAAACTTTAAAACTTTTCTTAGTTCTACTCACTGCTACATGAGAGATAACAATCTATATTTTTATAAATTTTAAAATTATTTTTACCAACAATTATTATCACTTGTACATAATATACATATATTTAAATTAATTCTAACAAAAATAAAATATTTAATTAAATTAACAATGTCAATAACAAGTTTACAATATTTATCAAAAAAAAAAAATTCCTATTAATCCCACTGCTTGGGTATGCTTCTATCATAGCAACACCAAAAACAACATCATTTACTGTTTTTGACAGTACCCTATTTTGAACAAACTTATCTGTGATCTCGAAAGAATAAAAAATCAGACAAGATCATGGAGTGTTCTATATATTTCTAATGTTCATGATATCTGCAACATGGGTTGAACATATCGAGCAGAAGCTGCAATAAAATAAAATAATTCATTCCACTCAGAGAGTGAAAAAACCAACTAAAATTGCTGTTAGACCATAATCTAAGAAAAGTTAAGAAATCATCTAGATAGCAATTAGCTATTATTCAAGTATAGAGATAAATTTTAATCTAAGAACATGAAGAGTTTTACATAAATTCTAACATACCAATGAGACTTCCATCTGAATTTTCTTCAATGAAGGAGTATCATCAGTACAAGCAACCCTTTCATCATACAAGTTAACAGCATCTTTAACTGTCCAACTCCTCTTCTATTTCCAAGCCCTATGCCATCCATCTAGAGCTAAAAAAATGCATACCCGAAACTGAAGGTTTATAATTTAGAAATTATAATGCTTTATTTTTAACTTTATCCTAAGATAGTAGTAGCATCACTTTAAATTAGCAATTGCAATCCCAACATAAAGTAAAATTTTCCTTTTGCTGTCTAATTTCTTTTTACTGTTGCTTGGAATCTGCTGAAAAAAAAAAAAGAAAAAGAAAAATCAAATTTTGAGGTGAAATCAAACGGAGAAAGAATAGATGGTACAAGATGGAGGGATTTTCATTGATTGGCTACTTAGGACATATTGCTACCTATCCATTTATGATTATTTAATTTCTATGTAGATTTTTCATTAAAGTTACACAGACTCTTAAAATTTTTTTCTTGGTACCACCTAGATTTTACTTTCATTAGTTTGTCTGGGTTTATAATAGTAAGTGTCCCTTCTCTTAAAAACTGAAAACTTGTGCCAAACATGGATTTTGTTATGTAAAATAACTTTCTGATATTTGCTATTTCAGATATCTTGAAGAATGTTATTGATTCGTCCTTCCAACAAGAGAGTAATTTATTTTATGCTAAGTTCTTTATGTTATGGCCTATAGAGTATCAAACAAAAGAAAGAGAAGAATCAAATCATGTGTCAAATAGAGTATGCAAAATGCAGAACAAATTTATCAAACGTAGCAGTCCACTTAAAGTCTTGAAACTTACGTAAATATGAATCCTAAAACTCAACTTATAAGCAGAATTTCGGACCTAAACTATAAACTTAATTTGAGAATTTTGGAATAGCATATTTTATTTTGCAAAAATATTTTTCCTAGGTTGATCATGAGGAACTTGTATTATTAAAAGATTAATGAATAAAAGTGAATCCAAGAAAAATGAAAATAGAAGTTGGAAGATTCTTGTGAAACCAGGACATAAGCCTGGTCTTCCATAACATTCAGAATAAAGCACAAGAAAATGGACAATCCTACGTATGTGTTATGTAAGAAATTAACATCTTATAACAGTTTCCATATCCTCTACAACTATTCCAATTTGCTGTCTCAACACATTCTTTTATCACAAACTCCTATCACAGTTAAGCTAGTAAAAAAAATACAAAGTACAGGCATTTGTTATCATTGTTTTGTGTACTAATAATTAATGCCTCATAGTTCATAGTATACATATCGTGGGGAAGGAACGATATGATATTAATGACGAGCACAAGATCTAACCTGTGAGATCTCAGGAGAGTCAGGACCATAAAGTTAGCATCTGTAAGGAGGATATTCCCGTCAGCATAGAGATCAAATATAACATAGTTTGCACTCTTCCTCAATCCAAATTGAAAGAGAATAATCTGCTGCAGTTTAAAGAAAACAAAAATCAAATTATAAAATATATAATAAATTTCTATAAAATAATAGGGGAACAAAAAGGTAGGGGTAATACCCTATCGTAGCCAAGCTTCCTAACATCTCCAAGCCTCCAAGTCCAAATGTGCTTCCTCAATTTGAGAATAAAACCAGAAGGGGTGTTGCTCTTGTCACTATAATCATCATAGTATCAAACAACCATTTAAAAAGAACAACTCAACTCAAGTGGCCCTTTATGATTGAATGTAGAAAACAGAACTTGTGTCTGCTGATGATTACTCTTGTGTAGAGCATCATTGTGTAAACCAAACGTTGGCTCTGATTAATTAATCATCTGCCTTGATCAGTTAAGGATTAGATTGATTCAAAGTAGACATATTAGGCTATCCATGGGTTTAAGGCTAAGCTTCAAAAGTTTTACGTAGTGGATATCATCAAACTAATGGATATCTTCAAAGTAGAAAGGTTTTACAATCTGTCTATCAAACTAATGGATATCTATAAACCATATGCCGTGTCTGTACAATCTATCTATCAAACATTCAAATCTTCCATCCAGAAAGTATCATAATATATTAATCTGCCTGTACAATAACCAAATGGAGTTGGATACAGTTTAATATGTAAACAATGTAAAAAGCGAAGCCAAAAACTTGTGTGTTAAAGGTTTATTTTCATAAAGTAGATTTGTTCAGAAACCAACATACAAGAACAACTATACATATGATAGAATTTCATAAATTTTTATGTAATCTATTCACATAAAAAATAGATTCTCTCTCACATCTTTTCCCTCTACCAATAATCCTGACAAGAACAGTAGCCACCTTTAAAATGGTGTAAGCAATTTGAATCACTTAAGTATATTTCACATCCATATGCCAACGATAAATTCTTGGCAGTGTCATGGCATTCTCTACACATTCTCAAATTTTTTACTATTCGTAAAACTTGAGGTCCTTCATGATGAGAGTCTAGTAAAGCAAATGCAAATGCAAGTTTTTCACTATGTACAATGCTACCATGTTCCTCATCTTCTTCCTCAATGGAAGGCAAATTGCCAGAAATGGAAGCGTTGACATTTACCGCTACCCGTTTTAGCCAAGAGCGTAGCTTGTCCAAGTATGTCTTAGACTGATAACCAACTACAAAAGTATGAACCATGTTTTTCCTTTCAATCCAGCACTGCCCAAGCGGTATCTTTACAGCCTTTTCTTTCTCCAACCTTGTAAGTTTTGGGGATTCCCAAGACTTCCCACATAGGTAATATGCCTGAGAAAGTAAAAGCTGAGTTAAATTATTTCCAGGTTCCAACTCAAGCATGCGTTCTCCGGCAAGGATAGCCAATCCAAAATTTCGGTGACACCTGCTGGCAGCAAACAAGGCAGCCCATATGGTGGAAGTAGGCTCAATGGGCATGTTTTCGATAAACTCCAGTGCTTCAGCAAGTTTACCTGAACGACCAAGCAAATAGACCATTGCATAATAATGCTCCAGACTCGGCCTAATCTGATATGCTTCACTGATGCTGGAGAAAGTATGCTTCCCCTCATCTAACATTCCAACATCACTATAAGCTAAGATAATACTTGCAAAAGTACCTCTACTCGGTTCAAGTCCTTCCCTCCTCATCTGACCATAAAGATCAAGAGCAAACTCTGACTGGCCATGTAAAACATAACCTGCAATCAGAGTATTCCAACTGATTATATCTTTTGATGACAATCCATCAAATATTTTTCTTGCATACATCATGTTTCCTGACTTAGCATAAGTGTCAATGAATATATTTGATACATATGCTTCAGATATGAAATTTCTACGCACTGCGCAACAGTGGATTTCTTTCACTTTGTTTGCGGCCACTAAATTTGCACAAGCAGGAAGAATACTTAGCATTGAAACTGTGTTCGGAGAAGTGTGGTAAGACTGCATCTGCCGAAATATCTGCAAACCCTTGTCCAGTAGTCCTTTTTGCAGGTATCCAGAAATTATCGCATTCCATGATGCTGCATTTCGTTTAACTTTCCCATCTTTCTCAATCCTTTGTAAAAGATCCAAGGCCCGATCCTCATCATCATTTTGCATATATCCTGTGATCATTATATTCCATGTAACAACATTAGGAGGTGAATCAGATTCCTGCATTTTCATAAACAAATCATGGGCTTTGCCACAGAAACCAGCTTGGCAATATCCTCCAATAATTGAATTCCAAGAATAAACATCTCTCTCTAACATCATATCGAAAACTCGCTGAGCAGCTTCCAGATTACCACACTTGGAATACATGTCAATCAGTGAATTACCAACTACCAGATCATCACCCAAACCCAACTTCATAGCAAGAGAATGGATTTCTGATCCTGCATATAGTGATTTTACAGATGCACATGCCGAAACAGCACTGGCAATTGTAATACCATTGGGCTCCACACCTGATAAAAGCATCTCCCTCAATATATCAAAAGCTTGATGTATAAAACCCTTTTGAGTAAACCCAGAAATCATGGAAGTCCAAGTATACACATCAGGAGAAATCCCAAAAGTTTCCATCCTCCTCATTAAATCCCTTGCAATATCACAATGTCCTAACTGAATATAACTGGCAATCATTATGTTCCAAGTTAGCAAACAAGGTTCAACCCCTTCTTCCTGCATTGCATTAAAATATTTCCTAGCTTGCTCAATCTCACCATTCTGGCAACACCCTGTTATGATTGCATTCCAGGTCACGCTGTTCCTCTTGTCCAAACTCCCGAAGAACTTCTTTGCATAACTCATCTCCCCACACTTTGCATACACGGCAAGAATTGAATTGCTCACTCGCAGAGCGCACTGCATCCCATGCCGGATCACAATCGAATGTATCAGCCTCACAGTCTCGAAATCCCTACACTTCCCACATGCCTGTAGAATCTTTGGTATCAGAAACTCATCCGGCAAGAACCCATCTTGCAACATGTCATAGAACAGCCCCACAACTTCCTCCCAATCACACTCTCTCAAGCACGCACCAATCATAGCAGACCAAGTGAACAAGTTCCTCTCACGCATTTCATCGAACACCTTACGTGCCTCCTCCAAAAACCCACATTTCGCATACATGCTCACCAGCTTGGTCTCCACAAAAGGGTCCAAATTTGTCACAATTCCTATCCTAGCATGCAATTCCCTACCGACCCATATGCAATCCCTGTCAATGCAGGACTGTAGAAGGTTAACGTACGTGATCGGTCTCACCTTGGAACCTTGCCGAGCCAGTGAGTCAAGAATTGCTACAGCATCAGTTAAGGGACCATTGATGCATAGCTGGTTCAATTGGGCTTCAATTGATTTTGGGTGTGAGTCTTTTGTGACAGAAACAAGGTTGGAACTTGCATGGAACCTTGTTTTTCTGTGGAACTCGAACTGGGTGGCACTGTAATGATACGAAGGGAGTGAAAGTCCACTTGGTCTATTGGGTATGATAATAAGATTCCTCTCCATTGATCTCACTTCTTTGTTTTTTCCTTTTCTTTTTTTGGGAATTCTGTTATGTAGTTGGGTTTTGCATAAGTTTGGGGAAGATGAGGAATGTGTGTATTGGTGGTGTTTCCGGTGATAAGGTGCTGGACATGGAAATCTACATGTCTTGTCACTCACTAACTCATTCTGTTACTTGTTGAGTATGAGATATTTCCATTGAAAATTTAGTTATGAAAAAGTATAAGAATACGATGAAAATACTAAATAATATGAATAATGGATATATTGGATGTTTATTTTATTAAGTGTGCAGATAGTTATTCTAATATTAAGATTTAGACAGATAATTATATATATAATATGTTTTAATTTAATTAATGATTGTTTACATTGTTTAAAAAAATTATTAATTACCTAACATAATCCTTTCGTCATTGTTAAAGTTATAAATATGATTTAATTTAACTTTTATTTTTAAATTTCTGATATTATACTTTGAAAGAATATACAATAATACAAAGGGATTTATACACTAAAGTCAAATTTAGTCAAAGTATTAAGTAAGCTAATTTCATTTTTAAACACGGTTGTCTTTTAATTTATTTTTTAGTTTAATTACTTTGTTAGTTTTTATAATTTTATTAAATTTTTAATTATTTTATATTTTTTTCTTTTCAATTAAGTTTTTATATTATAATTTTATTTTCAATTTAATCCTAATCATGACAATTTAAAATAATAAACAATTCTATTAAAAAAACGAATATTCTCACTGTTAAAATTAAAAACCTAATTAAAGAGACTTTAATTTTTTTAAAATTCCAAAATACTCCTTCACATTGTACCACACTCATACCTTGTCCTAAGTTCTTCGCTGAGCTCCCTTATCGCTGCGTTTCCTCCGCTTGGCATCTGTCGCGTGGTCGTCCGCCGTCACTTATCATAATCCTGATGTGCTCCACTACTCGCAGAATGCCACGCCGCTCCTCCATCGCCATTCCCTTCGCTCATTCACTCGCGTTTGTCATCGCCGTCTCTTTCGCTGGCATCCCGTCGCTGCGCCGTCCCCATTGAATTTGATGTGAGTTTGTTTGATTCTTTTGTTTCTACTTCTATTTTTGTTCATGTTTGATTCTCTCTGTTCCTGTTTCTTTTCTTGTTTGGATGAGAGTTTGTTGAATTTTTTTTAATAAACATTTGTTGAATTTGTTTAATTGTTCCTGTTTAATACCTCATATTTGATTCTCTTTTTGTTCCTATTTGCTGAATTTGTTTAATTTGTTTAATTGTTTATGCTTTTTAATTTTGTTTAATTGTCAGATTTACCGTCGAATTTTATTTAATGTTTCCCATCCATCTTTTGTTACAATTGCTCTTGAAGAAGGTATGCTTCATCCATCTCATAAAACCACCTTTTTTGTTTTTAATGTTATTTTCTGATGGCGCTCGTTATAGATGTTATTAAATCTTGTTGTAGAAATACTGTATCTAATTGTGATTCGTGAGATAAAAAACCCTAGCAGAGCAAGAGTACGTACTCTGTACTCAGAGAGAATGAGCGAAGGAGAGAGCGGGAGAGAGCGTTTGAGGGTGAAACACGGTGAAGAAGATGGCCATGCCATCGAAAGATATAAGGGGGAGAGTGTGGGAGGGTTTGCATCAGGTGTAAAGGAGGGATCAAGTAAGGGCGACCTTAGTCCTAGGGTAACTTCCAAGATTTCGTTCCGTGACAAGGTTATTGGTTCTACGGTAGCCACAGGGATAAACCGGGCTGAAGCTCTAGATGAGGATTCCATGGCAGTGGTCACTGGAAAACAAGGAGATCCTATGCCTCCAAGAGTTTGCTTCTCCGAAGAGGCTAGGAACATCCTTTCTGAACCATACAAGGAAGCAATTGTGATTAAGGTTCTTGGAAAAAACCTTAGTTACACGGCAATGTTTCACAAACTGAAAGGGGTATGGAGGATCACCGGTGGATATGAAATCTTGGATGTGGGTTTTGGGTACTTCCTCGTTAAATTTGATCGCATGGACGATCGAGAGAAGGTTTTACTAGGGGGGCCATGGATGATCTTCGGTCACTATATTGCGGTCAAGCCATGGACACCGGATTTTAAACCTTGTGAGGATACCTTCGGGGAGACTATGGTTTGGATTCGAATCTCTGGTTTGAGCATATGGTACTATCATGATAAAGCCATGATGAGAATTGCTTCTGCTGTGGGGAGACCAGTCAAGGTGGATCTGGCTACTAAGTTGGCAGAGAGGGGAAAATTTGCTCGGGCTTGCGTGCAAATTAATCTTGGTTTGCCGGTGGTCCGGAGTGTGATTGTCGATGAGTTTGAATATAAGGTAGAGTATGAATGCTTACACCTTATTTGTGACAAGTGCAATTGTTTCGGACATCCAGCAACTGACTGCAGAATGACCTCAATAGAGTCAGAAAGGATGGATCGAAAGGAAACATCAGTGACCGAGACGGCGGCCCGAGTGGTGCAGCCACAGGAAGCCTCAAAAGAGAAAATTTTTGAATTTGGATGCAATCCCAAAGAGTCAGTGATAGTTGCAGAAATTGGGGAGGAATTAGATGATACGTTGCATAGGAAGGAAGTGGGGTCCCAGCATTTGGAAAATGAGGCTGGCTGGACCAAAGTCAGCGGTAAAAGGAGAGGAAAATTGAGCCAATCAAATAAAGTCCAACAAACCTCTAAGGACAAAGTGCCGGTGCGCTCAAATCAGAAATTTGACCAGAACCGTGACTTTGGGCTACGTATGAGAGGAGTCGAATCAGGGGTGAAGACCGGGTCGGTTAGCGGATCTAAGGCACGCATGGCATCTTCCAAACAGCAAGGGGTGAAGGGCAAAGCTATCTCCGTTGCGGTGCCGACTTTCACTGCCATTATCAAAAACGGACACAAGAGGTTGCGCCCTTCTTCTTTGCAGAATTCGCCGTCGACTCCGGACTGCCTTGGCGACACCAGCAAGCAGCAAATCGGTGAATTGGAAGGGTTGTTAGTGGAGGGACACAGACAAACTGGGCAACAACTGGACAAGGACAAGCAAGTCTCAGGGGGATATAATGGTGGATCTTCATCATCTCGTTAGGGACTTCAGCTGAGGTTGGTCATTTTACAATACAAATTGTTTTATGGATTATTTAGATTTAAGCTTTCTATTTTGGAATATTAGAGGTGCCTCTAATAAATTGGCCCGGGTTCATAGTAAGGAGTTAGTGAATAAATTTCACCCTACTTTTTTCATTCTGTTTGAAACCCATATTGCTTTCGAGAGGATGAAATCTTTTTGGAATAATCTAGGTTACCAGGGTGTTGGTATTGTTGAGGCTAATGGTCATAGTGGGGGTATCTGGGTTTTATGTTCAAATTCAAATATTTCTGTGAGAGTATTGGATGTAGTTGATCAATGTATCAGTTTTGAAATCACTATGGGCAATACATCTAGTTACTGCAGTGCGGTGTATGCTAATCCGCATATACATCGGCGTAAAGAACTGTGGGGTGACTTGACAAGGATTGCTAATATGATCCACGGACCTTGGATTGTGTTAGGGGACTTTAATGATGTTCTGTGGCAGAGTGAAGTTAGAGGGGGGCAGTTTAGACTTGCCAGAGCAGAACAATTTGCGGAAATATTAGAGGATTGTGGGCTGTTTGATATGGGGGCTATTGGGAGAAGATTCACTTGGTACAGGAAGGTGAAAGGTGGGGTGCAGGTGGCTAAGAAGCTTGATAGAGCAGTCATCAACCAGGACTGGCGACTAATGTTTCCGGAGGCTTATACTGAGGTGCTGGCGCGCCTTCACTCTGATCATTGCCCATTATTCACTAGGTGCAAGATGGCAAAGAGGGCTACCAAGGGCCATCGTCCGTTCAGATTCCAGGCTGCGTGGATGACTCATCCTCTTTTTAGGAATGTTGTTGATACAGCTTGGAATAGAGGAGCTCCGGATGTAGTCAAATGTTTGTTGGAGGTTCAAAAAGAGGCAACTAGCTTCAATAAAAAGGTTTTTGGTAATATTTTTGTTAAGAAAAGGGAGTTGGAGAGGCTTTTGAATGACGTCCAGATTACTCTAGAGAGTCGGGAGGATCAACAGCTTAGGATAAAAGAGCAAGTTTTGCATCAGGAACTGAATGCTGTCCTTCTTCAAGAAGAGCTGTTGTGGTATCAAAAATCTAGAGAACAATGGGTGAGATGTGGAGACAGAAATACAAAATTTTTTCATCTGCAGACAGTTATCAGGAGAAAGAGGAACAAAATCCATGGGTTATTTTTGGAGGATGGGTCTTGGGCCACGGAGACTACGACTCTAGAAATGGCGGCAAATTCTTTCTTTCAAAAGCTCTTTTCTACAAGGGAGGATATTGACCTGGACGCCATGGGGCCTTTTCCTTGTCCGTCTCTTAGTACTGAGGCTTGTCAAAAGTTAGTGGAACCGGTGACGTCTGAAGAGGTTAAAAGAGCTGTGATGACCATGAGTTCGTTTAAAGCCCCAGGGCCAGATGGATTTCAAGCAATTTTCTACAAAGAGTTCTGGGACTCTCTTAGCAACGATGTGTGTGGACTGGTCAAGCGAGCTTTTGAGGGTGAGCCAATGAATGCGGCTATTTTCGATACTCTAATTGTTCTAATTCCTAAAGTGGAAGTTCCCTCTTCCTTACGGGAGTTTCGGCCTATTAGCTTATGTAATGTAATTTATAAAATTGTCACAAAGGTTCTAGTTAACAGGTTCAGACCTTTCCTGTCGGAGATCATTGGTCCTTTGCAAGGAGGGTTCATTCCAGGAAGAGGAACCACAGAGAATATTATCATTGCTCAGGAGATTATGCACTTCATGAGGAACACCAAGTCTCGAAAAGGGACCATGGCATTCAAGATTGATTTGGAAAAAGCTTATGACAGGGTAGACTGGCGTTTTTTGGAAGCTACTTTGGTCCGGTTTGGGTTTCCAAAGGCTACCATTAATCTTATATTGAATTGTGTGACTTCCTCTTCATTGGCAGTTTTGTGGAATGGGAACAGGCTCCAAAATTTCAATCCAAAGAGAGGGTTGAGGCAAGGAGATCCTATGTCTCCTTATCTATTTGTACTCTGTATGGAAATGCTTGCTTGCTTTATCTCTCATAGAGTTTCCCAAGGTTTGTGGAACCCAGTTGCGGTTTCTAGGAACGGACCACGACTCTCTCATTTGATGTTTGCAGATGATCTTTTGCTTTTCTGTCAGGCATCAAAAGCTCAAGTAATAGAGGTCATGCATTGTTTGGACTTGTTTTCTAGAGCGTCAGGTTTAAAGGTAAATCTTCATAAGTCAAAGGCCCAGTGTTCCAAGAGGGTGTCGGAGAGGAGAAAAGAGGTTCTCTCAGGGGTCTCTAACATCCGTTTCTGCAATGATTTGGGTAAATATCTGGGAATTAACATCGGTCATGCCAGAGCTTCCAGGAAGACGGCTCAGGAGGTTATTGAAAAAATTTCGAGAAAGCTCTCCAGTTGGAAAGGACGCCTACTAAATAAGGCAGGGAGGCTTTGTCTTGTTAAATCGGTTATGACCTCTATCCCAGTTTATGAAATGCAAATTTCTCTTCTCCCGAAGTATGCATGTAATAAAATTGATTCCTTAATGAGACAGTTCTTGTGGAAAGGCCAAGCGACTGGAAAAGGGCTGCCTCTGGTCAGGTGGGAGGTCGCCATAACTCCTAAAAAGGCAGGAGGATTGGGTATTAGGGATACTTCCTGTGCTAACATGGCGCTTTTGGGAAAGTTGGTATGGGATTGTCTAAACAATAGTGAGAAGTTATGGGTGCAGGTTTTGAAGCATAAATATCTCAGGAATCAATCTGGTATGAACGGAAACAGTAGAAATTCTTCATCGGCTACCTGGAAGAACATTGTTAGTGCCTATGAGCATCTCAAGGAAGGGCTTCATTGGAATATTGGAGATGTCCACAAATCAGTTTGGTATGATGAGTGGACTCCTTTTGGTAAACTTTGCAACCTTGTTCCTTATGTACATATTTCTGAATCAGATTTCATGGTGGCTGACTTGTGGAAAGGGGTGTCTTGGGAGGTTGATAGTCTTACCACGCCTATTCCGCATGAGATTAAGCAGTTTATTTGTGGTCTGAGATATCCTAGTTCGACTGAGTTGGAGCCACAGTGGGAGTGGTGGCCTGCAGCATCAAAAAAGTATAGTGCAAGGGAGGGTTACAGATGGTTATTAAAGAAAGCATTAAATTGGAATGCCAATAGTAATTGGAACTGGTTGTGGAACACAAACATTCCAGAGAAGTTCAAATTTACTATGTGGCTTGGCTTACATGATGCTCTACCAACTGAGACCTTTCGATTCAAGCGGCATTTAGCTTCTTCAGATATGTGTAAGAGATGTAACAAGGCGCAGGAGACTATGGAGCATTGCCTTAGAGACTGTGAACGATCAAAGGCAATTTGGTATATGTTGGATCCTAGTATCCTGGACTCGACGACTGGTACTGCTCTTGAAGAGTGGTTTCGGAAGGCCTTGGCTAACAATGAGGCGTCCTTTGGTGCAGGACTTTGGTGGGTATGGAGACATAGGTGCAATGACATATTCAATACTGACAACCCTTGGACAGACCACAAGGTTGTTGCCTTGGCCAGAATTACCGCCAAGGACTTACAGGTTTACAGGAATCGAAGCAATGCCTTTAGGTCTCTCCGAAATTGCCTGTGTTGGGAACCACCGGTAGGTAATAGTTTTAAAGTTAATTGTGATGCAAGCTTGTATATGGATTCAAATTTAGCTGGATTTGGGTGTATTATTAGAGATTCTAAGGGAGATTGGATCTCGGGCTGCTCTGGAAGCATTCCCCCTTGGTCTATAATCAGATGTGAATTATTTGCTGCTTGGAGGGGGCTGGTTTTAGCTTGGGATTGCGGTTTGAGGGATATTATATGTGAAACGGATTGCCTTGACATTCTGCCCATCATGCATGAGCTTACAAGTGGGTATTCATCTGAAGTAACAGATTTGGTTCACAAGATTCAGGAGCTTTTATCTCGTCCTTGGCTTGTTCACGTTGAATGGGTGTCCCGAGAAGCAAATAGAGCTGCGGATTGGATGGCTAAATATAGTGCCAAGAATAACTCTAATCATGTTATTTGGTCTGAGCCTTGTGTTGATCTTCAACGAATCATCCGCTCGGATTTAGGATAGTTTTTGCTTTGTTTCTTTCCTTGTTTAGACACCAAAAAAAAAAAAAAAATCTTGTTGTAGAATGATGAATGAATGCTAATAAGTCATTTAACTTTGTTTGGGTGCTTTTATAGGATTTCAGCAAGGAAAACATGGATAAACTGAGACATGGAGTTTATGAGCCTTTGGATGTGAATCTCCTCCCACCTTCGCATCTAATCTATGCTGAAAATCCTAGTGATTCTGGGAAGGTTAGTCACATAGAATGATTTAATCGTCTGCTATTAGTTTATTATGTTCCCTGCTTCCGGCTATTAATCACATCCCTTAATCTCTTTGGCAAAGAATAGTCCTTACAAGAGGATTACCAATTAGTTAGCATTGGATTGATCTATATATATA